>NC_077227.1:732566831-732686831 GCF_027887165.1 Monodelphis domestica
ATATATTTAATTAGTCAATTTAGAACATTATTCCTTGGTTACAAGAATCATATTCTTTCCTCCCCTCCCCTCCCCCAACCCTTCCCGTAGCCCACTCACAATTCCACTGGAAAACCACATTAGTTTTTTTGGTAATTACTTTAACAATATTGAATCATATTGAGGTTGTAGTCCACTAAGATGTCTCACACACATACCAAACAGGTATTCTTTTTTTCTGTGTGTTTGTGTTTTTCCCCAAACAGGTCTTCCTCATCTTTTACAGAGACATTGTATTTTACTTTTTATTTTTTTATAAAGGATCTACATATGGGTTTTATTTTAATTATTAATATTATTGTTGACTTCAAATGTTTTTCATTTGCTAAAATTCACTCTTCTAATCTATCCATGATCCTGATTCCATCATCCAACAGCTTTATGCCACTTGTAATTTTGATAAGAATTCCCTCAGGGCCTTCAACCAAGTCAATGATATGTTAAATGGCACCAGGCCAAGGACAGAGCCATATGGAACACCACTGGAGATGTCCTTCCAGGTTGACACTGATTCATTGATCAATATCCTTTCCATCTGGTCAGTCAACCAGTTCCTAATGCACTTACAGTATTATAATCTCCTTATTGTGCTGCCTAGATTATCATGAAATACTTTGCAAATGCATCTCAAATATAGTACTCAATACATACAATTCATCTATCACTCTAACAAATCTGTCAAGAAATGTAGTATTTTTATTTTTTATATATTTTATATTATATATTATGTATATTATATATATTTGTATATTATATTTTAATAATTTTTAAATAAAAATATTTTATTTAAATAATTTTAAAAATAATTATGATAGCAAATATTATCTACTATTTTATTGGTCAATCTAATCCAACTTTGTGTCCCCATTTGGGATTTTCTTGGCAAAGATAATGGGGTGGGAGCCAAGCCTAGAGGTGGGAGGTCCTAGGTTCGAATCCGGCTTCAGCCACTTCCCAGCTGTGTGAACCTGGGCAAGTCACTTGACCCCCATTGCCTAGCCCTTACCACTCCTTTTACATAAGAGAAAACCAAGGCAAACAGATTTAAATGACTAGCCTAGGGTCATACAGCCAAATTTGATTCCAGGCCTGACATTCTTGCCTATGCCACCTAGCTGCCCTGACAACAAAACAATACACTAATAATTTTCAGAGTCAAAATTTGAACTCTAGTCTTCATGATTCCAATTTCAATCCTCTAAGCACACTATCATCTAGCTATCAAAATCTCAACTTTCATACAGTCAGATTCAAACACATAGAAGACCAATCTGCCAACCTGTATGCTACAGAAACTCATGCTGGTTTCCAAACAATTGCTTGTTATTTTAAGCAAGTTTGAATTTCATACATTTTATATTTCACGGCAATCATCCGCATTTAATAAAAGGTTGAATGTCAAACTGAAACTGAGAAAAATTATTCTTTTTCATTGCATAAACAGATTTCTGATTCATATCTTTCCATATTGTTCTTTTCTAACTAGTCAAGGTTTAATTTTAAGCACATTTAGACTTCCTGACCCATCTAGGCAATATGGGGAAATCACTGAAAATACTCTTGTGACCTAACATTGAATGGAACCACCATCCCCATCAAGTGGGTCACTGCCTACCCTAGCCACAAAGTCAGAGGCTCTCATTTCTACTCATTCTTGCTCTCCCCAAGATATCGATAGGAACTGTCTGTTCCAAAAGATGTGTGATTGGAAATGGGGGCCATCATCTGCTTATTTGGATCAGCCTCTTCAAAACTGAATGCAAGATTTAAAAATAAAATGTAACACTCAACTGCACTTCGAATGCCATGTAAAACTTGCTAGTTAGATCGCATGAGATTCATTATCACTTATAAGACAGTGTGTGTGCCTATGTAGATGGAAAACATGCCATTTGAAGTTACGGTATTAATATTTTTTAAATTGTTAAATTCGTCAAAACACCAGGCGGACCAGTGTGGAAATTAGAAATGAGGCATAAGGAATTGGTGTTCAAAGCTAAGTCTTTGTAAATGACATCCCAAAATGTCACCTTTGACATCTGCTAGAGTCCATTGTTAGAAAAAGTTAAATGCTGAAGAAAAGAAACAATGGGGGAGGCAGAAGCATTTGGTGAATCATTGGGAGCTCTTGTGGCAGTGAGAGAATCTTAAGAGTTGAAAACGACATCAGAGCTTGCTCTGTCAATAACTAGCTAGAGCATCTATGACAGATTATCATTCAGTCTCTGATTAAACATTTCTAGTGTTGAGGAGATTATTACTTTCAGAGAGAGAGAGAAACTAAGATAGGTAGATGAGGGGGTCAACATGGAATCTAGAAACCCCAAACATGTAGCCTGGTAAGATCTGATGAACCCCAAGTTTTAGGATTAGCTTTTAAATTGAGACTGTTCCCCCCGAGAATCTACCCCGAAGGGAATCTCTGGCTAGCACTTTTAATTCTTTGACCAGAATAAAAAATGGTTCACCTGTAGCTCTCTCATTCCATCAGAGGAGCATCCACTGGCTGAATGCCACTCTGTTGAAACCTATCTCTGGGTCTTTCTTCTCTCCTTTGTTCTTTCTCTCTTAATCTTTAAAACCCCTTCCACCCATTTCCCTGCAGTCCTCAACTTCCCTTTCAGTTGCTCACCCAAGAAAGAATATTTAGTCTCAGTTTCCTTATCTGTAAAATGGAAATAATGATGTTACCAACCTAAAGTTGTTGTGAGGGTCAAATAAGATGCATGTATGTATGTGTGTATATGTATAATAAGTATCTAAAGTTCTTGGTAAACTTTAATGTGTCAAATGTGTGTGTATGTATTTTTTATTTTGTCAGGATATGATTTAGTTGGCATATGAAGCTCCCAGGAAAGAACTGTCTCCACCAACATCGATTATCATCTTCTCTGAAACGTAATGGGGAAAGAAAGGTAGGAAGGAGAAAGAAAATTAACATTTATATAGCACCTACTATGTGCTGTGCATAATAATCCCTCAAAATAATTATCATGGTATCATTATTGTCATCCCTATTTTACAGATGTAGAAACTAAGGCACAGATTTAATGACTTACTGATGATCACAGAGCTCATAAGTGTTTAAGATCACATTTGAACTTAGATCTTCTCGATGTCAGGACTGACATTCTAGCCACTGCGCCAACTATCTACCTTAGAGGGTCGTTACTCTGGGACACCAAAGTAACAAATGACTTTCCTAGAGTCATGTAGACAGGATAAATAAGAAGTGGGACTTGAACCTAACTTCCTTATTCAAAGTCAGCTTTTCCTACATTTTACTCATTGTGACTGAAGTAATCGATATTAAATGATGATGAAGATGATGATGATGAAGAAGTACAGAATATTTAGAAGCCTTTGCAGAAATCTTTGTTTGGAGGGGAAAGGAAGAACCTAGATTGAGAACTAGAAGGAATTTCAGAGGTGCTCTAGGGCAAAGTCTTGATCTTTTAGATGAAGAAAAATCCAAAGGCTATGTCCAATTTCATTGAGTCAGTTTCCCCATTTTACCAATAAAGAAACCCAGCACAGTCAAGTGAAGGGTCCCAGGTCACACATTTATGAAGTAGCTGAAACAACATTAGAATCCAGAGCCTCTAATGACAAATATAGTTCTGTTTTCATTGGACCACCCAGCATTCTTCCATCTTAAATCTGTATATTCCTTGAGGGAAAAGAAGGTATCTTATTGACTGGGTAATAGAGTCTACGAATCTGTAGGTATTCATTGAAGGTTCAATGAAGCTGTTTTTCCCTGTTATATCCTTCTGCATTCAATAGCAAGGGGGAAGCCAAGCTTCAGTCCTTTGCGAATATTTTTAACACCCAAGGGGTCAAAAAAAGAATACTACAGGTTTTTCATCAAGGAGTTCTTTTCAGTGTGAATTTCTCTGACACACGAAGCACAATCAAAGGAGACATGCACTAATGGGCTCCTATTCAGGTGTTGGGCTAGCTGATGGATGACTCGGGGATGCACAGAAGCTGTTGCTATTCTCTCTCAGGGCTGTGGGCAAATAGGATATGATCTGGGGACTTCAGCTTCCACATTCATTAACCCTGGCCCAGCTTCGCGATAATCCACATGTGACGGGATCATACACTTCCCATTTACAGGAGCTTCGTGTCATTTTTAGGAGATGCCCAGATGGTTCTCTGTTAGCTGTCAATAGCTTCCAAGATGGATGGTGCCATGGTCCTGGCTTCCCTGCTGCCAGGGTGTTCTGTCACCTGCGAAAGCTAATACATACAGCAGATTAGTCCGCTTAGCGAGCACCATCACTGCCATGATGAATGTGGCTACAAATCACAGCCTTCGTTCATCTCTATAAATTTCCTGTGGCTACTGGGGGGAGAGGGGGGCTCAGGGTGGGCGAAGGGAGAGAACAATCCTGTGGTGAAGACTGTACTATAATAGGTCACTGAGGCAGAGATCAACTCTCCAGGAGAGAAAAGTTTAGATGGAGCCAGTGGACCCTCTGAGACAAACACTGGCATTGTAATTGGACTAGCAGTCATTGTAGGAGTGCAGAACCAGGGAGTCAGAAAAATCTAAGCCTCAGACGTTTCTTGAACCACTTAATCACTTAGTCATATTCACTCTCAATTTCCTTATCCATAAAATGGGATAATAGCACCTACCTCACAGGGTTGTTGAATCAAATAAGATCATTTCATCAAATGCTTAGCTAACCTTAAAGCTTTATAGGAACCATTATTATTTTCATTACTGCTACAGATTAATCCACAGGATCCAATCAAAAACTAATTTGAGGGGGAAGTTAGGTGATTACATAGACTGAGAGCCAGGCAGGAGAGACAGGAGATCCTGGGTTCAAATTTGACCTCAGATACTTCCCAGCTGTGTGATCCTGGGTAAGTCACTTAACCCCCATTGCCTATCCCTTACCACTCTTCTGCATTGGAACCAATACATAGCATTATTTCTAATACAGAAGAGAAAGATTAAAAGAAAAATAATTCCCTCTTCTTCCTGTCACTCTCTCTGTTCCCTTAGTTATATTACTCAGGGGGACTGGAGTAGATTATCTTCAGTGTCCTTCTTCATCTGATATCCTATGATTTTATAACTGTTTAGGAAGGGAAACAAAATCATAATGTAGTAGTTAACTTCTCTGAGACTTAGTTTCCTTCTTTATAAATTGGGGGATGATAATGATTTTATTACCTCATAGGATTTTTATTTCATAATTATTAGCAAAGTGTGACTCTACATTCTAATGATTATTAGAAGGATCCATCTTTCCCCAGATTTTTGGAAGGGAGTTAGAATTGCTGAGAGAGAGAGAGAGAGAGAGAGAGAGAGAGAGAGAGAGAGAGAGAGAGAGAGAGAGAGAAGAGAGAGAGAGAAAGAGAGAGAGAGAGAGAGAGAGAGAGAGAGAGAGGAGAGAGAGAGAGAGAGAGAGAGAGAGAGGGAGGGAGGGAGGGAGGGGAGGGAGAGAGAGGAGAGAGAGAGAGAGGAGGAGAAAGAGAGAGAGAGAGAGAGAGAGAGAGAGAGAGAGAGAGAGAGAGAGAGAGAGAGAGAGAGAGAGAGAGAGAGAGAGAGAGAGAGAGAGAGAGAGAGAGAGAGAGAGAGAGAGAGAGACTCAGAGGAGTCAAAGTGCTTACTCTTCCTGGGTCTTAAGTTCTTGGTTTGTATACAGAGAGCAAGTAGACTAGTTTGGACCTCCCCAGGCAGGAAAGTGATACAGTGGATAGTTCAGTGGCCCTGGAGACAGGAGGACTCATCTTTGTGAGTTCAAATTCAGTTTCAGACATTTATTAGGTGTGTGACCTTGGGCAAGTCACTTAACCTTACTGTCTTCAGTTTCCTAAATCTCTAAAATGAGCTGGAGAAGGAAATACTCCAGTATCTTTGCCAAGAAATCCCTAAATAGGGTCCCAAAGTTTCAAACATGATTGGAAAATGTCTGAATCACAAAAGGCTAAAAAAAACAAAGCTGTTGCATATCAAACAATGCTCTGCAAGGAAGAAGCTCAGTCCCAAAATGAGTGTGATTTCCCCCAATAGCACTGCCAACTCTTCCCTCCACATGATATAGATCTCTGTCTCTATTATCTCTTTTTCTATCTCGATGTGTAAACATCTATATCTACATAGATCCTCCAGATATTGTATTTTGTCCTCCTATGATGCTATCCTTTTTTTTCCTTCCTAGAGTGATCTAGGTAAGGAAACTCACTCCCCATCAGTCCACCCTGGCAAATGAAAGAATGTCAGCCTCTAACATTCTCTAAAGACGCCTAAGGGCATTATCAAATCAATACTCATTGATGCCAGACAGAGACACAGAGTAGCAGAGAGAAGCAGTTAGACATACTAACTAGGTCTTCAGCTCTTACATCCTGTAAATCTTAATTCTTCTCCTGTTTCAATGTTAGGACAGTATTTTTCCACTCCGGGGCACACACAGCCACCCCAGTATCAATAAGGCATTTTTGCTTCTGGGAACTAATAAGGCATTCTCTCCCCTGACACATTTTCTCCAACTCTGCTGTGCTTGCTAGGGCAGCTCTCAAATTAAGGAGAGATCAGCACGAAGGTAACTTGTAAATTTGACAAGATGTTAGAGATGAAAAGGATTCTTGTGTAGGGAAATGCAGAAAATCAGGGTTTGATTAAGGAAAAACAGGGACCAGCATGATGAATGAGCTCAATCAGCCCTTTCTTTTCCAAAAGTGAAGTGAGAACTAGGAAGCTGGATTGATTTACCTCCATTGGATGACTGATTTCTCTTTCTTTCCAGCTCCTTTCTCTTGTAAACAATTCTGATCATCGAAAGGACAGGCTTATTTGCAGACCTACTCAGTGCACAACAGTGGGGAAAGGGCTAGGTTTGAAGTCTGGGGATCAAGGTTGGATCCTGGCTTTACCTTCCACTGTCTCTTAGCAGCTCAGTTCCCATCTTTGGGAATCAGTTTCTTCCACTGATAAATGAGGACTTTGGAGACATCTGACATCCCTTCTAGAGCTAAACCTGTGCTCTCACGATCCAATAGAAGAGAAGTTTCCAAATAGATAGGAGTCCTGATAGCCTGGATTTAAGACTGTCACCCCTCTTACCCTGGAAAATCTTTAATGATTCTTTACCAACTATTGAATAAAATAGCATCTTGTTGGTCAGGCATTGAAAACCTTCCTCATGCTGGCTCCTATCCACCTCTCTACTCTGATTTCAGATCACTTCTTTTCTGGGAATATCTTCCTGTCAAACTGGTCAGCTGGCTGTTTATTGCTCAAGAAACTCCTTCCCCCACCTCTTATGCATCTCTGTATCTTTTCTCAAGACTCATACTTCCCCCCATCTTCCTTCCCCATCCCCAATTTGGACTGCTCTCTCTACTTACCCCTGCCTGGTAGAATCTCTGGCTTCCATCAAAGTTCAGCTTAGGTGATCCTTTTTTTATTGGAAACCACCTTCTCCAGGAAGCCCTTGATGATTTTCTGCCTTTTTCATAACTTGCTCATACTTCCCCCCATCTTCCTTCCCCATCCCCAATTTGGACTGCTCTCTCTACTTACCCCTGCCTGGTAGAATCTCTGGCTTCCATCAAAGTTCAGCTCAGGTAATCCTTTTTTATTGGAAACCACCTTCTCCAGGAAGTCCTTGATGATTTTCTGCCTTTTTCATAACTTGCTATTAAGCACCTTTGGTCTTGAAATCATATTCATAAGCATTTTATTTATTAGAATATAATCTCTTTGTGACCAGGAGTTATTTTCCATTTTTTTATTTCTTTTACCACTGATATCTTGCTTGGTACCTTGAATATTTTAGACACAATAAAATATTATCTAATTGAGATTAATTTAATGGGCAGATAAGGCTCCTCCATAATTAATGGCACCCATATGGATATAAAGTTACCTCATTCCCCATAGGTTACCTCACTGATCAAAACACCTAGGAATGAAAGTCCAAAACCTGACTGGAAGTCTAGGCCTGTGTCATTAATTAGCTGTGTGGCTGAAGCCTAGTCCCTTGCCATTCTGGGCCCCCCATGTTCTCATTTGTAAAGTAAGCGGTTCCTACAGCCCTTTCCTCTTGAAGGTTGAGAGAAGCACAAAATGTTAGAATTGGAAAGGGGCCTTGAGAGAATATCCAATCCAATTCTCTCTTTAAGAAAAGGAGAAAATGGAGCCCACCAAAGAAAACTCACTTGCCCAAGACTACATGGCTAATTAGTCTGATTAATGTGTGAAATTTCTTAAACTACCTCTTCTCTGACAAGCCCCATGGGCACACCATCTGCACTATTCACTTGTAGAGCAAACAATTTCCTTGGCCCAGCACTGAAAGGCAATTCTAGGGAGGCCAGTGGAGAAGAAGGACTAACAGAATATAATTTGACTCTGAAAGGGAATCTGCCTTAGGCAGAGACACTCCATCCCTAATTTTGAGTCCCTGGACTCCCAAAGGAAGAGTATTAATCAGGAGTTTCCCACAGAAATCAAGGGCTGTAGAGCTAGGGGGCTCAGTGGATTGAGAGTCAGTCCTGGGTTCAAATATGACCTTAGACATTCCCTAGCTATATCACCTGGCTGGGCAAGTCACTTAACCACCATTGCTTAGTTCTTACTGATCTTCTGTCTTGGACTCAGTTTGCATTATTGATTCTAAGGGGGAAGGTAAGGGTTAAAAATAAATTAATTAAGGGTTGTAAGATTTTGGG
Source organism: Monodelphis domestica (assembly GCF_027887165.1). Classification (NCBI taxonomy): domain Eukaryota; kingdom Metazoa; phylum Chordata; class Mammalia; order Didelphimorphia; family Didelphidae; genus Monodelphis; species Monodelphis domestica. The sequence goes on from NC_077227.1 coordinate 732,575,571, forward strand.
GGTGAGTACACAAAAATCTATGTAACCTCTTAAATCCCCAACTTGCAAACAAGTTGGTTTATTTTTTAAATGAGATTTCAAATGACAAATGGAAATGAATATTAGATGTGGCATCTTGAGATTGTCTACATGGTATCTAGAAACCCCAAATTTGTAGCCTGATAATACCTGATGAACCCCAAGTTTTAGGACTAGATTGTAAATTGGAGACCCCAAAGTTGTACTTGTTCCCTGTTCCTGTGAGAATGCACCTTGAGGGGAATCTCAGACTAGCAGTTTCAGACTGAATAATGGACCCTGTTGTATCAGAGACCCTTTCCCAAGAAGACCCAACCTGAGTAGGGACCATTCTTTCAGTATCCATTGTAAGCAGTCCTTCCCCTTACACCCTCACCTCTAGCTAAGATTCTTTTCCTAAGTTTGATTGTATCCTGTCACTATAGTTTGAACACTCCCATTTTCTTTGTAACTATAGTGATGTCAATCATCTTTCCTTGCCCCTGGATTTTCCCCCAAATGGTATATAGGTTTGCCAAATTCTTTTGTTCCTGGGAGTTGTCAGTCTAGCACTGTTGGCTCTCCCAAGGGTTTAGAGCATCCAGAGTTCAATCCTCAGACTCTGTGTGGTGGACTACTATTACACTGAAACCCTTTTCCTTGATTAAAGAGTGATTTTCTGACTATTTAATAGTTCTGTGTTTTTTTCTAAGTCAACAAGATCTCTGTAAAAGCCATCTTGACATACTAACCTGGTATTTTAGTCTAGAGCAGTTAGAGATCTGGAGTGAAGAAGAGCTACTTGCTAGTAGTTTTTGTTGCTGCTCAGTCATTTTAGTCATATGCAACTCTTCATGACCTCATTTGGAGTTTTCTTGGCAAAGATAATGGAGTGGTTGGCCATTTCTTTCAGTAGCTCATTTTATTTTATTTTATTTTATTTTTCAAAACCTCACCTTCCATCTTGGAATCAATAATGAGTATTGGTTCCAAGGCAGAAGAGTAGTAAGGGCTAGGCAGTGGGAGTTAAGTGACTTGCCTAGGGTCACACAGCTAGGGAGTGTCTGAGGCCAGATTGGAACCCAGGACCTCCCATCTCTGGGCCTGGCTCTCAATCCACTGAGCCACCCAGGTGCCTCCAGTAGCTCATTTTATAAACGAGGAAACTGAGGTAGAAACTGGGTCAAGTGTTGGCTCAGAGTCATGTAGTTTGTAAGTGTCTGAGGCCAGATTTAAACTTAGGAAGATAAATCTTCTTAACTCCAGACCCAGCACTCTATCCATTATGCCAACTAGTTGAAGAGCAAGATGTATGGTTATGGGCAAAGTAAGGACTTTTCTGAGCTTCAAATTCCTTATCTGCTAAATGGGGATAGTAAGAACTTGAGTTCTAGGAGGAGGGTTGGGTAGAGAACTGGCCCAGGAGTCAGAAAGACCTAAATTAAAATCCTGCCTCAGACATTGACTGAGTGACCCTAGAGAAGTCACTTAAATACAATCAACCTCAGTTTCCCTATCTGTAAAACAGGGATAAGAATAGCCTTTCTGGAATATTGATTTTGCAGACAGGATGGCATATATAAAGTGCTTTGTAAGTCATAAGAGGATAAATGTTAACAGTTATTGTTATGCTGATCAAATGAGTGAATGCATGGAAAGTGCTTTATAAACCTTAAAGCCTTCTATAAAGGTGAGCTTTTATTATTATAAATATAGATCAGTCTGGGGATCTCTCAGTTCAAAAGTATTAGCTTTTGTCAAATAGAGACAATAACTTACTTGTTTGTATCAGCAATCATTGGGCCAATTATTTTTAAAACTGAAATGGAACAACAACAACCATAGAATTAGAGAAGGAGATAGTTTTTCCCTAATATAACTAAGAGAAAGCTAAGTGTCTTGGTGGATAGAGTTCTGAGACTGAAGCCAGGAAGCTTCATCCTTGTGAATTCAAATCCTGCCTCAGACACTTAGTAGCTGTGTGACCCTGTGCAAGTCACTTATCCCTGTTTGGCTCAGTTCCCTCATCTGTAAAATGAGCTAAAGAAAGAAATGGCAAATCACTCCAGTATCTTTGCTAAGTAAACCCCAAGTGGAGTCATAAAGACTTAGATTCGATTGAAAATGACTTCAAAAGAAAAGAAAGGAGGGGGACAAATAGGTATTTGCTTTGCATTTTCAATTTTGCAAAGAATCTTTTTATACATCTTATTTGAATCTCTCAACAGCCTTTATGGGGAAGATACCCAAGTATCATATTCCCATTTAATTGATGACTAATTCTAGGTTGAGAAATATTCAGTGACTTGACCATTATCACATAGCTGTAAATTGTCAAAGACAAGTTGAACCCATGTCTACAAGTCTGACACTCCATCCACAGAGTCGTGTTGCAATCTTCAGGGAAAGAAGAAAGTAGATTAAAACGTAGATGACAAGAGATGACAAGAATGCTAGAGTACAAGGAGGAATAAAGTCATTCAGTGTTTTTGGTTTTGTTTTGTTTTCCTTCATCTGGATTCTTTAGAACATAACAATATAACATCAAAATGTGGCAGAGTTTGACCAGATTGTTATTTTGCCCCCTTTAAAATTTTAGCTCTGGGGTTCTATGGGAATAGAATACAATCAATGAAAAATTTGTCCTGTTTTCTTTTTCTATTTTTTTTTCATTTAAGGGCATTTTCTCAAAATCACAGAATTTCAAAGACCAATTAGTCCAAGCGTCCTCCCTAGAGCATACATGAAAAGTGTTCCCTGAACTTTCCTTGGCATCCAGCGAAGGTAACCCTCTACCAATCATTTCTCTTCTGAACTGCCATCATTGTTAAGTTTTTTTGTGTTTTGCTTTTTTGGTGATGTTGTTCAGTTGTTCCAGTAGTATTCAATTCCTTATGATCCCATCTGGGTTTTTCTTGGCAGATACTGGAGTGGTTTGCCATTTCCTTCTCCAGCTCATTTTACAGTTGAGGAAACTGAGACAAACAGGGTGAAATCACTTTCTCAGGGTCTCATAGCAACAAAATATCTGAGATCACATTTGAACTTGGGTTTTACTGGTTTTATTTCAGCTATCAAAGTCCAATCTGTCTCTCTGTTACTTATGCAGATTTCCTACCTTTGCCTTTTGGATCTAGGTACAAGTTAAAATCAAGTCTCTTTGGGATGAGAGAGGGCTTTGTGTCAGAGAGATCAGAATTCAAATCCCAAACCTACTATTTAATTCTGTTAAATTTATGTAACATCACTGAATCTCAGTTATCTCTGGAAAATGGAACTAATAATGGCTATAATAGAGGATTTTTATGATGATCAAATAGGATAGTGCAAGCAAAACAATCTGAAAACATAATGACATTTCTGAATCTTAAAGACAGATCTTCTAGTCTTCTGTTCTTGGGATAAACTTGCCCAGGTCTTTGAACAATGTCTCTATCTCAGGGTCTCCAGTCCTAACTATCTTCTGCTTTTCTCCAGATGTCTTGCAGCTTTTCAAGGCTGTCCCTAAAATATGATGTCCCAAATCAAATAAATTATTCCAGAAGTCAAAAGATGTAGCTAGAAAAGACCTTGGAGGAAGGCTTGTTGGAGGCAGACTCTTTCAAATCTCTCCTTTTTGAGAGGAGGAGTATGAGGTTGACCCCTAATCACACAAGTATCAAGAACTCTAGTTGGGATTCACACTCAGATCCATAGTGTTGAATTCCAGACTAATGCTACCAGCAGGTGGCTAGTACCTCCTTTGCATCCCTCCTAAAAAAAAAAAAAAAACATAATCCTGCAGTTTGAAAAGCCTCCCTTTGGTATTCTGAAGCCTGCCTCTTTTCTGTTTATTTAGTTTTGTGTCATTCCACCACCACCCCTCCCTCCCCTTGTCCTGGAGAATAAGTGCAAGTCCAGCTTTTTCAAAGGCTCCAACATATAAGCAAATACATCATTTTGACAGTGGAAAATGACGAAACAGCTTTCAGAATCTCTCCGTACTTGGCTGATAAATGAGCCATATCAACCCCAGATTCTAATACCTTGCACAATCTCATGGAAACAAGCAAAACCATTCAGAAGATAGTGAGAAGGATAGGCTCAGTGTGGGTGACAGCAGGAAAAAAGAGATTGATTCATTGTTGACTTGTAAAAAAAATAAAATAAAAGGAAGAAAATGCAAAGTGCATTTTCTTACATTTGAGAGGGCTCAGTGGCTTCCTTATTTACAAAAGCAATCCTATGAAATGATGATTAACCATATCTTATTTATTTCAAAGTTAAATTCTTAATTGCTTATTTATTCTAAAGCAGGAAATGCTAAAAAATAAAATAAAATAAACAGCCTTGCATCTATACAAAAGTATACTGTGGCTCTTTGGAATGTGGATAGAATGACTTCAGAAATCTAAAACCAAAAGGGAGAAGAGTTTCAATGTTGAAATTTACTTACAAATCTCTTAAAAACACGTAAGACTATTTACACTTAAGTGCTGAACCTTGTAAGCAAGGGATGGGGATTGGTCTTGAGGTTTTCATTGATATAAGGAACTGTTGTGGGGTACAGGGGTGTACCCCTGGGGTTTGGGAAGGATAGCTTTTACAAGAATGCAAGACTCCAAAACTTAGCTTAAAAGTAAAAAGAGATTTATTAGTAATGTGTAAGAAAATCCTCCCACTACCAATGTAGATTGGTGACTACTTTGGCATTTGTAATCTTAAAAAGTTGCCTAAAGCAGAAATGTCAAACTTCCAACCTACATTGGCAAGGATCTACCCTGCCCTTCCAATACCCTAGTTCAGTGATGGTGAACCTTCTAGAGATCAAGGGCTGCCCCCCCCCCAGAGACCTTGTGCTCTTATCCCACACAGGGGAGGAAGGGCTGCCATTAGGCTTCTGGGTGGAGGAGCAAGTGATATGAAAAGATATCTTCAGTCAGAGGGGGAAAGGGAGCAGCTCCACCTGAGACCATCTGCCTTTCTAGTAATGAACTCTGGCAACAGGGTAGGGGGGGCATGCATTCTCCATAGAGATTGCTCTGCTTTGGCACTTGTGCCATAGGTTTACCATCATAGCCCCAGTGAGTCCTCAATCCAGTGGTTCTCAACCTGTGGGTTGCAACCCCGGGGTTGCCTAAAGTCATTGGAAAATACATATTTCCAATGGCTTTAGCAGCTGAGAAATCGCGCTACTTTACAGCAAGATCTTGGAAGGAATGGGGACCCTGCTGCCCGCACATTGTACTAATATTAGTTACCTTTCAGCAGCCCTCCCCCTATGAGGGGAAATGGATTTACCCTGTTGCCTGGAGCCTGGACTCAAACAGAGACCCAGAGAGAGCACCCAGGCACTAGCTCCAGAGGGGTTAAGAATGAGTCCTGGAGCAGATAACTCCTGGAGCAGATAACAAAGCCGAGTAACCCCAGCAAAGTGAAGCCTCAGCTCTAGCTGGAGGGAGACAACAGGAAGAAGAAGGCAGCATCTGCAGACCCTCCCCAGGCAGGACTTACCTCCTGCCCCAGCGCTCAGGCTGCCTCCTGCTGGATTAATATTTCTCAACATATAATTAAATATTGTTTTTGTGATTAATCACTATGTTTAAATTATGTTTGATTTGTAGCAATGAGAATATATAATGCTTATCAAGTATTTACATTCCGAATCATAACTGTAGCAAAATTACAGTTTTGAAGTAGCCACCAAAATAATTTTTTGGTTTGGAGTCATTGCAACATGAGGAACTGTACTGCTCGGTCACGTCATTAGAAAGGTTGAGAACCACTGCCTCAATCAGATTAAGTTGTAATTGGGAAATGTTTAACAAAATAAATAAAAATACAATATAGATGATGTACTTCTGTGGTTTTCTAAGTCAATATTTGTCCTATAGAGATTTTCTTCTATTTTAGTTTGTCATCACTGATGTAGAGAATGAAGAAGTTAAGGTCCTTAGGGGCAGGCAGGTAGGTGGTATTAGAGGTCCAGTTCTAGAATCCATAGTCCTTAGTTATGTGATCCTGGGCAAGTCATTTAATCTCATTTGCCTTGCCCAACCTGTCCCATGATCACACACAAAGGTTCTTTCAAAGGTGAGACTTGAACTTAAGCTTTCTGGGTTTTGATGCCAGCTTTTTATCCACAAGGTCACACTGCATTTCATTTAATTAATAATATTATAAAATAGCTCGTTAGTTTGAGTTATGAAACACAGTCATAGAATTGGAAAGCTAAGAAATATGCTCTTGAAATTTATCTTCTTCCTATTACCCATCCTCTCAACTCACCTGTGTTGCTGGATGCCATCCCTCTAAAAGCTTAGAGCCCCACTTTAGCTCTCTGTGACCATAATTTTACTGAGCCAGAAAGGAACAGAGCTTGGCGTGAGGGGAAGAGAGGGATGGGGAGGGAAGGTTCTAGGTCTTCTCTTTATTGGCAGTGGAAAGACTGGCTCATCCTCATAGGCTCATATGCTTAGACTGGAAGAGACTTTCAAGGTCACAAAATGAAACCAAGTCATTTCATGGATGGAGAAACAGGTCCCAAAATGTTGTGTCTGGTAAGTGTCATATGTAACAGGTGGAAACAAAATTTAAACCCAGGTCTCTGATTTCAAATTCATAATTCTTACAGATGAGGTTGAAGCTTCCAGATGGTATAGTGGAAAGAGTTACTGACTTGAAAGTCAAGAAGATTTAAATTAAACTCATTTCTTAGACGCTTATTAACAGTGTGATTCACTTCAAGTTACTTAATTTTTCTGACCTCAGTTTCCTCATCTGGAAAATGGAGGTAAGAAGGATCACATGAGAAAATATATGTTAAATGTTATGGAAACCTTAAATTTATACATAAACATTAGCTACTATTTGTGCATTGTCTATAAACAGCATTGTAAAATATGAATAAACTACTAATAGTTTGCCAGGAGCCATCGAAGACCACACTGTTTGACACGGTTACACATGGAAAATGGGGACTGCAAAGTAGCCCCCAGGAAGGATGCAAACACCTAATGAAACTCGCCTAAGTGAATTTCCTTATTAACATCCCCTTATTATTAGAATTGCTATGACTATTATTCTTACTTAGCCCCAGGAAAAATAGATGAGAACAACATGCTTGCAGGGTTAATACAGATGTCCCACTCTGCCCCTCCCAGAATATTACCCAGAGATCCCCCTTACAAAATTAAAGCTAAGGATTCTTACATACCCACTTAGATAGGACCTTCTTTTCTAGGCATTAAAAACTTCTGGTAAATCTGTGTTCCGAATTCCCCAACCTATATCTGGGTCATGCTGATACTACCCTCTGACCCTGCACTTAGCAACAATGTTTTGTTGACTATTTCCGTAGGCTTCATGTCTGTTGTTAAGTTCTATGAAAACAGGTATGTTGAGAATGAAATTCTGTGCCAGAAAAGCAGGTACTCACTGAAGCTATAAAATAAGTGCAAACCCTATGCAATGGCAGAACAGCTGAGTGATGCCTAAGCCCTGGTCTGAGCACTCAGCTGTCTCTCACCTCTTTATTGTTCACATGACCACTCCACCTTGTCAGAAGGACCCCCAACTTTGGGAGGCCGTGGGCTCGGCTCTCAAAAATAGCTTATATTTATAAACTATTATAAAGTAACAAATAAATTACAAATATCACCATATAAAATGTGTTTCCATCATCATCATTAAAAATTATTTTTTGTTGTTGTTCAATTATTTTGAGTCGCATGCAACTCTTTGTGATACCATTTGGGGTTTTCTTGGCAAAGATAATGGAGTGGTGTGCCATTTCCCTCTTTAGCTCATTTTACAGAAAAAGAAACTTATGCAAACAAGTTAAGAGACTTGCCTTGCCCAGGGTCACCCAGCTAATATGTGTCTAAGTCCAGATTTGAACCAGGAATAGGATCCGTCCTGATGCCAGGGCCAGTGTTACTACTTACTTACTACTTACTACTTACTACTTACAGCTACTTAGCTGCCTCTAATGTTATTTTACAGATGCAGAAATTAGAGCTCAGAGATTGAAAAGGACCTGCTTAATGTCCCCAAACTAGTTCTAGACTGGTATAAAAATTCTGGCTTTTCAAAATTTGCCCCTAAGAGATGATGAAAAATATGTCTCTTTCCCCCCCTTTTCTCAGGTGGTTTGGAGATGAGAGAATGTCTATACATTGACCAATCTGGTTAATGTTTAGATTATAAGAAACTGCTTCCTGCAAGTTTTGTTTTCTTTCTATTTTTTCTTAAAAATAAGTATGAGAGAGAGAATACAAAGAAAAGTGCCTCCATTTTACAGATGAGGAATGCTGAAACTTAACAAGATTTATTTACTAGGTTGCCTTTGGTACTCCAGCTAAGACCTGTGACTACAAATCCCATGCTCCTTCCATGATGCCTTAGATATTTCTTGGGGAAATCAGTTCATCTGTGTCAGTCAATTAACAGATGAATTTTGTGCCCAGAAGTATCTGTGGACTCATCATGCCTGTACTCCTTTTCTAAACTCATGATTCCAGGTATAAAGGTGGATTCAGAGCAGAGACATGATAAATATTCAGTGGCAGAACAAACTTGGTAGAGAAAAATGGGCTTTTCCCTTCTAACTAAAGAGAGAATGAGAGCTTTCTGGCCCCTGGGTCTGTCAGGGATAATCAGTATCTTCTGGTCCAAAACTAGTGAACTGAAAATAACCTGATAACAATCTAGACCTCTTCAAATCCTCGTGAAAAGTAACAGAGGAATTCTGTTTCAAAAAGGACTGTATCAGGTCTCCTCTGGGAGAAGCCCATGTTTTCCCCTCTGTGAAGTGTGATCACAGCAACATTTGGTATTTCTGCATTATTATTAGTGTCACGCAGGCTTTTTTTTTTTAACATCATTTTGCCAACCAAACAAAAGTGTTGTTAAAAATCTATGAAGCAGGCACTGTGCCAGTTCTGTATGAAATACCATGAAGAAAGCTCAAAGTCAGGAGATGAGAGGGCTACCTGCCTCAGAAGAGCAGCTTACATGGGAAATGGGAGTAAGACATCTGACTGCTCTGAGCCAGCTTGGTTTGTCCATCAGTCCAGCCTGGGACTCAGAAAACATCACTTCCATGTGTTCTCATTCTCCAGAGATCCGGAGCCTGCAGTCAATCAACAGTCAATCAATAAGAATTCATTAAGTCCTTACTTACTGTGTACAAAATACCATATGTGTCTGACAGCCGTACAGTTCTATTCATGAAAAATAAAGGGGGGTTTCTAGTGTTCATAACATATAAATGCATAGTAAGTCAGACCCAAAAGGTTCCTTCTTGTATTTCTTGGCAGGGATGCCCTGGTTGATTGACTCTTTGAAATGGAAGTAAATGAATAGGGTTGGAAACTCACTAGACCCAGTTGTTATGGATGGAAGCTGGGCCATGAACCTCATAGGCCTCATTTTCCTGATCAGCAAAATGAATTTCATGTTCAGAGGCACAATGGCTTACTCAATGGAGTCCTAGCCTTAAAGGCAGGAAGTCTGATCTGACTGCCTTAGACTGGATGTGGGGTGAGGGACAAATCATTGATCCCCCTCTGGCCTCAGTTTCCTTATCTGTAAAATGAGGGGGTTATATTTAATACTCTCTAAGGTCCTCCCTGTGATAAGTAAGATCCTTCTGCCCCACCCTCTCTCTTTCTCTCTCTCTCTCTCTCTCTCTCTCTCTCTCTCTCTCTCTCTCTCTCTCTCTCTGTCTCTCTCTCTGTGTCTCTGTCTTTGTCTCTCTCTCCCCCTTCCTCTCTCTCTTTCTCCCTCCTTATCTCTCTCTGTGTCTCTTTCCCCTCCCCTCTTTCCCTCTCTTTCTCTCTCTCCCTCTCCCCCTTCTTCTCTCTTTGTCTCTCTCTCTCTGTCTCTCTCCCCACATCTTTTTTCCCTGTCTCTGTCTCCCTCCCTCTCTCTCTTTTTCTTTCTTCCTCTCTTTCCCCCTTTATCTGTCTCCCTCCCTCTCTCTTTCTCTCTTTCTTTCTCTCTCTCTGTGTCTCTGTCTTTGTCTTTCTCTCTCCCCTTCCTCTCTCTCTATTTCTCCCTCCCTATCTCTCTCTGTGTCTCTTTCCCCTCCCCTCTTTCCCTCTCTTTCTTTCTCTCTCTCCCTCTCCCCCTTCTTCTCTCTCTGTCTCCCTCTCTCTCTCTCTTTCTTCCTCTCTTTCCCCCTTTATCTGTCTCCCTCCCTCTCTCTTTCTCTCTTTCTTTCTCTCTCTCTGTGTCTCTGTCTTTGTCTTTCTCTCTCCCCTTCCTCTCTCTATTTCTCCCTCCCTATCTCTCTCTGTGTCTCTTTCCCCTCCCCTCTTTCCCTCTCTTTCTTTCTCTCTCTCCCTCTCCCCCTTCTTCTCTCTCTGTCTCCCTCTCTCTCTCTCTTTCTCTTTCTTCCTCTCTTTCCCCCTTTATCTGTCTCCCTCCTTCCCTCTCTATTTCTCTCTCTCTTTCTCTTCTTCTCTCTTCCCCTTCCTCTCTCTCTTTCTCCCTCCTTCTCTGTCTCTCTCACTCCCCCACCTCTCATTCCCTCTTCTTTTCTCTCTGCCTCTCTCTCTCCTTCCCTCTCTCCATCTCTCCCCTTTCTGTTTCTTTCTCCATATGTTTCATATGCTTATGCACATTATTGTTCAATAATTTTCAGTCCTGACTTACTCTTGATGACCCCATTGGGAGTTTTCTTGGCACAGACACTAGAATGGTTTGGCATTTCCTTTTCTAGCTCATTTTGTAGATGAGGAAACTGAGGCAAAAAGGTTGAAGTAACTTGCTCAGGATCACACTGCTAGTAAGTGACTAAGGCTAGATTTGAACTCAGGAAGTTTTCCTGACTCCAGACCCAGGGCCCCGTCCACTGCACTACCTAGCTGCTCTGTTTATGCACATGGATGAGTTTAAAGGCATTGGGGAAAATGCCTTTCCCATTTTTTTTCTCCTCTTGATGATTAAGTGAAAACTCCCATGTCCTATCTCTACCCAGTACTGTCTGTGTCACTCTAGGCTACATACCTTACCTCTAAGCACCCCAGGCAAATGTCTCTGATGATGAATTACAGGGAAGGTGCTGAACAATACCTTGGAGCTCCCTACAATCATAGGTTCCCAAGGGCCATTTCCTATCCTTCTCTAGGCAGTTAGGTGGCCCAAGTAGATTTTGGGGCCTAGACTCAGGAAGACTTGAGTTCAAATCCAATCTCAGACACCTATTAGTGCTGTGACTCTAGGAAAATCACTTAATCTATCTTTTGCCTCAGTTTCCTCATCTATGAAATGGAGATAATAATAGCATCTCCCAGGGCAATCAGAAGGATCAAAAGGGGTGACATTTATGAATCATTTATCACAGTGCTTATCACATAGCAGATAATAAATGCATGTTCCTTTCCCCCTTGGAGCTCTTTTCCTATGCCTGTTTCTTATATTATAAGCACTGCCTGTGATAATGGAACAATAGAATTGAAGGACTGTAAGGACTTGGAGTCTTTCTGCTCTCACTATATCATTTTAAAGATGAGGAAACTGAGTCAGAAACAGATTTGGAACTAGAATTATTCTCCTGGATGGTAGCTTAAAACTCCTTCCATTAAAGCATCAACTTAAAATAATGTATGTCAAAATACAAGGCACTGCTATTGTTATAAACGACCATTCCTAATGTTATTGCTATTTTTCAGATATTAAGCTCTAAGGAACCATAAATTACAAAAACAGTTAAAGTTCCCCAATCCATAAGAAATCAATTTCCTATTATCCTGTCCACCCATAAGAGGGTTAAGCTAAGCTAAATTCCAGTTGCTTTTCAGAGGAGTGGGTACCACTTACTAGAATCCAAAGTGCTTAGAACAATAATAAATAATAAATCAGTAAAGTATTTTCTTAATGTTTTCCTTCTTTTTTCTCTCTCTCTGTCTTTCTTTTTTCTCTCTCTTTCCTTCCATTTTTGATAATCATATCTTCACCATATGCATTTCCTAGTCTTATTCCCTCTTTTCCGAAATTCAACAAAATGATTAATGACAACAGCATGGATCTGTGATCTCATCCGTGTGGATACGCCCTCTAGTGGGGCAGATCACAGCCTCCCTATGGTTTCTCACCTGGTCCACCTACCTCTTGCCTACATCCACCCACACGTCCTTCCCATTTCTGGATCTTTTGATGATGCCTAAATGCCAATGAAGCAGATCTCTGAGCTCTCCCATGAGTCTTCCCACAAGAGATCCTCTGCTCTGAGTCACCATCCCCAACCACACACTGAGCACCAGGAGCAGCCAGCCCCTCTCCAGCCTTGTGATGGAAAGAAACAGGAGTGAAGGTTCTTCTCTTGGCCCAAAGCTTCCCTGTGGGCATGACTTCCTTCTTTATCTGACTCTGCTGACTGTCGACTGCCACTGCCATCGGCCTGCACTGCTTTAGCCTGAGAAATCTCAGTACTGAGTAACAGTGAGTACTCAGCCCAGCCATCTGGTATTTCCTATTTTCTCTAGTTCCTAAACAACTTCCTCCACTTCCTTCAATCCCTCTGATTCAGAATCACCTTCTGTTCCCTTTTCAACTCAGCTCTACCCATCTCCAGGATACAGAAGCTTCTTCTCTTCTTGCTCATCCTTTTTGCCCCCATTTTGAATTATTTTGCTAAGTCAGTAAGTCTAAGCAAGTCAAGGTGTCTATCTTAGGCATCTAAGTCTCAGGAAAACAACAATAATCAAAAAATAATTAATATGTATAGAGCAGTTAAGGTGTTCCAGGCCCCATTCCAAGGGCTTTATAACTCTGATCTCATTTGATCCTCAAAAAAACTCAGGGAGGTTGGTACTATTCTTTTCCCTGTTTTATAGTAGAGGAAACTGAGGCAGAATGTAAAGGACTTGTCCAGGGCCATCCATTTAGTCATATTCTATTTCTCTAATCCTTTTTGGTGGCAGTATGTCATGACAGTAAGAACTTGACTTTGGAGTCAGAAGCCCTGAATTTGAATCTTAGCTTGGAAATTCATTCTATGTCAGTGATGGTGAACCTAGGGCACAGGTGCCAAAGATAGCATGCAGAGCACTCTCTGTGGGCATTCAGCCACTCCACACTCCATTTGTTCCTAGAAAGGCAGAGGGGCTGGGACAGAACTGCTCCCTTCACCTTCTCCACTGTGTTTGAAGACATTCTTTCACAACCACCCCCTCCACCCAGCAGCCAACGAAAGCCCACAAGGTGGGTGGTTCATAGGTGGCAGAGCTAGAGGGGACCAGAGTGTTTGGGTCACTCCCCTCCCCCTATCTACACTCACTGAGGATATTTCTCCCTTCCCCCACCCTTCCACTCATCAGCCCTCTTAGAGCACTTTCTCCTGCCCCTGTGTAGGGTAAGGGAGGGCGGGGAGCACCCAACACTCCTTGGGGGCAGGGGCAGGACATGCCATCTGGGACAGCACTCCATCTCTAAAAGGTTCACCATCACTGATCTATGTTAACCAGGTTAAGCCAGATGTCATCTGTGGACCACCTTAATTTGATCATCTGTAAAATGAGGCAATTGGAATTAGTGACCTGGAGGTCTTTTCCTGTTTGAGGTCTATAGTCTAACTGGTCTATGAAACATCACAGGGCAGCTCTATCTGTTCCTGGTCACGTGATGTTAAACACTTCTGAAGAAGGTCATGCAAACAAGCCAGCTAGATCCACCACAATTTCTGGTTATCTAATCTCAACTATATCCTGCCATGTGGCAATCTTTATTTTGATTTTATTGAATCTCTGATATTCCCTAATAGGAACTATTTTAATCTTTTCCCTTCTTATTCCATTCCTTTCTCTTTCAATAGATTGCTATGACTTTACCTATTGTATTGTTAAATAAAACCCCTGAGGTCATCAATCATCACACTCATCTCCTTTATTCTGCCCCTTAAAATCTGTTAGCATCTTCACTCCTTCTCTCTTTGGATCTAGTCTCTGAAGAAGAAATATGTGGCACTTTTATTTTCAAAGGCTAACTCCTCTATTTGCATCCTTGACCAAAATCCACCATCTCATCTCTTCCAGGAGCTTGGCCCATCCATCATGATTTTTTCTCTCATCTTCAATGTATATTTATTGAGTCCTTTCCTGACCGCTAACATGTGATCCATTCTCCACTATCCTTAAAAAGCCATCACTGTAGTGTGCCATCCTACAAGCAATCAGCTTGTTCCTTAAACCCTCCTCTTTTTTTCTGCCAAAAACTCCTAGAAAGAGTTGCCTACTCTCACTATCTTTCCTTCCTCACTACCCACTCAGTCCCTTGCAATCTGGCTTCAGACCCTATTGGCCAAGGAAAATCCCTTTCTAAAAAGTTGATTAATGGTTTCCTAATTAGCAGAATCCATCATCTTTTCCTCAATCAGCCTCTTCCTCAATGCTTTGTTTTTATATTTAAAACCATTCATAACATAGTTCGTTCCTACTTTTCCAGGCTTCTTACACTTTTCACCCAATATGTACTTTTCTATCCTGTGACATTGGGCTCTTTGCTGTTCTACAAAGGAGATACTCCCAATTCTCAGTTGGGGAATTCTCTCTGGCTTTCTCCCATGCCTGGAATGTTCTTTTTCTTCTCTTCCAACTACTGACATCTCTGGCTTCCTTTAAGTCTCAACTAAAACCCCACCTTCTATTGGAAACATTCCTCAAAGCCCTTATAATCCCAGTACCTTCCCTCTTTTAATTATTTATGATTTATGCTGTATATAGCTCGTCTTATATGTATTTATTGGCATGGCATCTCCTCTGTTGTGGAAGAGCAAAAGCAGCTCAGCCTCTTTCATACAAAGACTTGAAAGTGTTTATTTAAGGATGTTATAAATAGTGTGACCTGGGGCTGGAAATAGCCCAGGGGGTGGGATGGCAACCACAGGGATGGAAGAGGGGGGGCTCTTTCAGGTTGCTGGATTTCCCATGTGCCTTTAAAGAAGGATTTCAAAACTCGATTTAAAAGCATTTTTTTTGTCACAATCACATCATCCCTCCCACCCCCCATCAGAATATGAAATCCTTGAGGGCAAGGATTGTCTCTTGTCTCCGGGAAGTATTAAATGCTCATTGAATGAATGTCAAAGGTCCATCAGAATGGTGGCGTATTTCTAGAACTTACTTGGAAAGAGAAAGAATTATTAATTTTTATTACAGTTTGGAAGGAATAAATATCTGGCGTTCTTTTTTTCCCCTTAATTTTACTTCTCTAAATCTAGCTGTCATGTGAGTTCCCTCTATGGAAATTTGAAATGGGAAAGTTTCCCAAATAATTTTAGATCAATCATAGCATCATATGGTTTTGACATCACAACTCTTGTCATGTTACTATGCCAACAGCCACTGAGGAGCTAAAAGCTCACCAAAGATATGGAAAATTACAGGCTTAGATGTAATTCTATCTACTGTCGGCTGAACAATAACGATATTGCAAAACTAGAAATAATGAGTATTACCACATCAGCCTTTCTTACTTGTCCTCCCTCATTTTCATTCAACAAGAACTGAAAATAAAACACGAAGATCCATCCACTAATGGATGTATATAATGGCGACTCTACTCACCTCCTCCCAACTATTCTTGGAACAATCTACAGCTTTTACACTCAATGCAGAGTAGGGTAGGCTACCATGGTCATCACTGCCATCATCAACATCACCATCAGGACCACAGCTAGAGCATCCCTCTTTAGTTATACTTGTAAATACCATAATTATCATAAGACAATTTACCAACAATCTATAAGGAATGGGGTCAAAGTAACTGGACCCTTGGTCATTTAGATGCAGGCAAAACAAAAGGCTTAGGGAAACCTGGAATAATGAGCCTTGAAGAGATGGAGAAAAGTGGTTTACAGTTAGTAAGAGGGAAGGGACTCCTTAATTCAGAGCTGACCTCCTTTATAAAAGGCAACTCCTCTACAGGCCTTTAAGTAATAAATCAAGTTTAAAAGTATGAGGTCCCTCTCAAGATTCAAGGGGTGCTGAAAACCTTAGATACTTTAGCAAGAGAGAAAGTGACCTGGAGAGACTGGAAACAATGGGAAAGCTTTGTTTGTTTGTTTTTAATCCTTACCTTCCTTCTTAGAATCAATACTTGAGTGGTAAGGGCTAGGCAATGGGGGTCAAGTGACTTGCCCAAAGTCACACAGCTAGGAAATAGCTGAGGTCAAATTTGAATCCAGGATATCCCATATCTGGTCCTGGCTTTCAATCCACTTAGCCACCCAGCTCCCCCAACAATGAGAAAGTTTTAAAGATCCATAATTTCTGATCCCTACCCCACTCCAAACTATCTGTCTCTCTGTTTTGGTCTGTGTCTGTCTCTCTAAATCTGTCTCTCCCCCCTGCCTCTCCTCTTAACCATATAAGTATTTTACAACACCCAGCTTAAAGGTCTTGAGTAGAGGTAGAGTCTCAAATGGCTTATTGGTTTTGTCATGTCTCCATTCATGCGATCATTATGCCAAGAGGCAGCATAGACCTCTCTGGTCTCCCTCCCTTCCAAATTCATATCTGATATGTAAGTTTCCATATTTCAAGAGTCTCCTTACTTCAGCTGCAATAATGTTCCTTCATGTCCGAGCATGTAATCTTTCTGTGAGTAGCTGACATGGTCTACCCAAATCCATCACCTAATGGCTCACTCATCAGAAACGCTCCACTATTATGCCCCCAACAGAAATATTTATAGATGAGGTGAACCTAGGAGAATTTGGCCTCTCCTGGCAGAGCCTTTGAGAACCCAGGGTCACAACCACAGTACGATGGAGGCAATGGAGGAAGGGGTTAGCAGAGGGTATTTTCTTCATCAGCCCCTCACTGTTATTCTTGTCTGGAACTCCTCATTTTCCTTTCTTACCATTGTAAAGTCAATCAACTGTTCCTCTCATCCTTAGCCCCCCATGTTTCACCTAGAAAGGTATTTAAACTCCCAAACCTTAACGGCTCCTCTGAGTCATCATCTAGCATGGTGGCACTCCCAGGGATATCATCCCCAGAGTCCAGGGTTTATACCCTGAAAAAGTTGTGGCACCAGGCTGAGTAAAGAATCAAACACTGGACTCGTCCCTATCCTCATTAAGGGCTTGGTTTTTCTGACTATTTGATAGTTCTGTGTTATTTACAGGTTAACATGGCTATCCTCAAGGAGAGCTCCCAGGTCCTAGAACACTTGGGAGATCAAAGTTTATTGTCCTGTTCTTTCTTGCTCATTTACATGCTGATTATCTTCCTTTTTTAGTGGAAACAGGCCTCTCACTCACTGAGCTGGTGTTTATCCCCTCCTTGCTGTCACCTACATATGAAATTTCCAAAACCAAATACAGGATTGAAAACTCAATCAAAACTGATGACAGCAGCCCAAATTGGTAAGGATTTACACCCAATGCATGTAATCAGTGCCTATTTCTTAAGCATCATGTATGAGATACTGTGTAAGGTACTGCACTGAATACCACAAATATAATGTCCTTCATAATCTAATTAGATAAAAGGAAGCAAACAGCAAACAAACTCTAGTCAGTAGACCTAGGTCCAAAGTGCACCTCTGACCCAAAGTGGTGAACGGTGTATAATAACTAGCATTTTTATATATAGTTTTTAAGGTTTGGAAAGTGCTTTAGAAAGATTATCTCATTTTATCCTCATAATTACCTTGGGAGGTAAGGGCTATTAATAGTACCATTTTACCTACCAAGAAACTGAGGCTGACAGACATTACACCCCAGATTACACAGACAGCCTTTGGAAAGATTTGAACTGCAGTTGTAGTGTGGGAGGAACAGGTCCTGAAGGAATGGTGGATCCCTCTCACAAAGATGCAAAATGGAGCCAAAGTGGGAAGGAATGAGGCCATGGCCCCTAAATTTCAATGGAATCAAGTTAATTTTTTTTTATTCCCAATCTAAATCTCATTTCAGATAGATAGGAGTGAAACAGTCCTTGTTTTGATTGGTTAAACTCTGTTAGAATAATTAGGAAACTTGGTTTGGTAAATTCTGTAATCAGATTAGCTAGTTTTTGAGATGAAATTGTAACTCTCAAGAAATCAGCCAATAGTGAAGGAGGGGAGGGACCACCTTTGCCTTGAACTAGGATTAAAGGAGACTGTCTCTTCCCATACTTTATACTTGTTTTCTGGCTGTTAACACTTGTAATGCTAGCTTGTGAGTACCTGTTCTAGGGAGGAGGAAATAAAAGAAACGACACACTGATACAAGTTGGAGATGCTTTTGAGTAGGTGGTCCTTCCTCTCATAGAGTCCAGTTGTAGAAATCCCTGTAGACTGCCACCTCCCTGAACCTCAGTTTCCTCTTCTATAAAGCGAGTGGAATTAATCAAATGACCTCTGAAGACTTCAATCTCAAATTCTATGATACTCTTTGGGAAATGTGATCCCTCTGAGGCTGTAAACAGAAACATGTTTCCACCATGTTGGATTCAGTTGGATGTAAAAATAGGAAGAATAGGGGTACTGGTGTGTATCATATTAGCCCAGAGTCCCCAGAATAAACATTATTCTAGGTTGTTCTCAATGTGTAAACTCAGGTCTCTCTATAGTCTTCTAAACTCAGTAGGGAATGATGACTACTTCATTATAAATTTATCTTAATCATGGTTCCCAGGAACAACTCTTTATCCTTCCTACCATCAACATGGAATCTAGAAACCCCCAAACCTGTAGCCGAGTAAGATGTGATGAACCCGCAGTTTAGGGTTAGCTTGTAAGCAGGAGACCCCAAATTCTCATGAGAGAACCCCTGAGGGAAATTTCAGATTTAGCTAGTCTCAGACTGAATAATAGACCCTAAAGAAAATTATAATCTCAGTTAAGTGGGGCTAAGCAAATGCTAAATTTACTTTAATTTTAGACATTTTCCCCATTGTATCTGAGACCCTTTCCCAAGAAGACCCACACCTGGGCAGGGACCATCCTTTTAGTATGGATTCCAAATAGCCCCTTCCCTTATACCCTAACCTCTAGCTATGATTCCTTTCCCCAGCTTGATTGTATCCTGTCAGAATAGTTTGAACACTCCCTTTCCCTTGTAGCCATGGGAATGTCAATCATCTTTCCGCACCCCTGAATTCCCCAAATGGTATAGAGGTCCCCCAATTTCTCTTGTTCCTCAGAGTCGCAGTGTCACTCCCATGGATAATATCCCCAGAGTCCCAGGGTGTAGACCCCGTAAAAGCTGTGGCTCCAAACTCTGAATGAAGGACCAAATATTGGACTTATCCCTTCCCTGATTAAAGACTTGGATTTTCTGACTACTTTGGTAGTTCTGTGTTATTTACAAGTTAACACTACCATCCCCTAACTTTATAATAACAAAAAGAGATGATGGAATGTCTGTCTGTCCTAAACCCTCATTTTAGAAGTGAAGAAAGTGATGTCTGGTGTAGCTAAATGACTTTCCCAAGGTCACAAAGTCCAGATCTGAATCCTCTGACCTACACTCATTCTTTCTTCCGTATCATGATGTGGTCACAACGACTGAATATCTGGTACTTTGAACATAACTACATAGGGTCAAGACTAATATTCAGTGTCTCTTCTTTATCCAGAGAAAATGGTCATGGGAAAAAAGGATGAGATGGGGTCAGACTGCCCTGGAGAGTTTCTCTAAGTGACATGGGCCATTCACAGCATTAGAAAGAAGGCAGGAATAATTGTTGTTAATTAAATATTTAGTCACTGTTTATCACAGTCCCTAGGGGGCGACAGAAAGTCCATGTTTCAAGTCCTATCTCTGAAATCCATTGACTGTGTGATCTTAGGCAAGTCATTTACTCTTTCAGTGCTCTAGTTTATCTCTAAGGTTATCCATTTCAGAAAAATTGACAGTTTTGTATTTTTAGAAGGAATTACTGAACCAAGAATTTTTGTTTAAACCCTTACCTTATGTGTTGGCTCCAAGGCAGAAGAGTGGTAAGGGCTAGGCAATGGGAGCTAAGTGACTTGCACAGGGTCACACAGCTGGGAAGTATCTGAGGCCAGATTTGAACCCAAGACCTCCTGTCTCTAGGCCTGACTCTCAACTCTCTGAACTACCCAGCTGCCCCCTGAACCAAGAGTTTGTGATACTAATCCACAGTTCTGAGTGGGGATGGATAATCCCATCAGATGTCTCTTTTTGCCTTAAAAGGCTTTCCCATTGTACCACATCTCCCTTTTGAGGATCGAACTCGGGACCTTAGGTTTATGAGACCAACAGGCTAACTACTGTTCTATAACTCAAGGTCTATTTGTTAGCCTGAGACAGAGAAGTCGGACCTTCCCTCAGGGAGAAAACTCTCCTGTGACAAGATCAAAGCTGGGATTTCTGCCTCCCACCTAAATGAACTGGGACTTCGAGATTCCCCGTTGACAGTATGTATAGTGTATGTGTGCTTTAAGCATCTTTCCTACACTCGGGTTAATCATGCCTTAGAAGCAAAGCCCTGCATTCAAACTGATCCGAAGGGCTTAGAGCACACATATGTTATTGAAATCATTCTCACGCCTTTATCTTTGTTTTTGAAAACTGCTGGGGTCTAACAGTGAATTACATGCCCAGGGAAGCCTCCCCAGCTCTGGCACTTTGTATTGCACACTCTGGAGTATGTGTAAAGATCCAGTTAAGAATAGAGGCTAGAAATAAAGGCTTCACTGAAGAGCTCTTTCCACATGATGCAACCTTTGGCATTTCCAACACGAAGCATGTATCCTCCACATGTATGTATGGGCGTGTTTGTATGCGTGTGCACAGACCAACACCAATGGCTGATTCTGGAAGTGATTTTTCAGAGGTGCCCATGACTTTGGGATCAAATAAGTAGTATAGGATGGGGAAATATAAGCAGCCCCCACCACCTTAGGGGCAAAAATGTACATAGAACTCTTGGAGCACTCACCACTTCAAAATAGGTATCTTCTCACTAACACTGAGTTGTTTTTTTTTAACCCTCACCTTCCATCTTAGAATCAATACTGTGTATTGGTTCCAAGTCAGAAGAGTGGTAAGGGTTAGGCAATGGGGGTAAGTGACTTGCCCAGGGTCACACAGCTAGGAAGTGGCTGAGGCCAGATTTGAACCCAGAACCTCCTATCTCTAAGCCTGGCTCTCTATCTGTTGAGCCACCCAGTTACTCCCTAACATCAACTTTTGAAAAATTGGGGAGGATTGCTAAGAGTGATATATGATTATCCAGAGGCACTTTTGTCATCATCTGAATAGAAGGAAGATTTGGGTCTTCATTTATTAGGCAGTTTGAAAGATAATGGAGGGACCAGCTGGGCTCTACTCTCCAGCAGCACACACGTCTCACTGTATAAGGAATACCCAAGTATAAATGGCTGAGGTTTCTAGGTCCAAGATAGCTATTAGTTGTGAAGGCTTCCTTTAAGAAATATGAAATGCAAGAATGTTGCCCAAGATCTCTCGCTCAAAGATGTGATTTGCTATTAAGTGTTTCCATTAATCTTGGAACAAAATAGAAATCACGCCTCCAAACTGGTCCACCATCTAAATTCTTTCCCCAAATTCGACAGCGTTTGATGCCACATTTCTAAGATTTACTCATGCAAGGGTTGCCTCCATTTTTAGATATTTGTACACTCAGATTTCACATTTAGCTTTCAGGAGAGGATCAAAGGATCACAAATTGCTTTCCTAACACTAATTTGCGGGAGCACATCACAATCCTGCAACTTCCACCACCTATTATCATTGTTTCTAATAGCTGGCAGGATGGGGAGCTCCTGGTAAAGACAAGAGAGCCTCCCAAATTGAAAGCAGATGTGGGTAAGCTAAGGGCTGGATTTGCAAACTTGTTTCCAGAGGAGGAAAAGGAGCATTGATGGCTGCCTAAGAGGCTTAGAGTGTGGGGAGCAAATTCTTGTCTTAAGTGGTGAGTTCAAGATGGTAGGATGAGAAATGGGGCATATTTAAAACATTTATTGAAGAAGGGTATACAAGCAACAATCATGATTTATCTCAATGCATTTCATCAATTTATGTATTAGTTCCAAAGCAGTCTATTTTCATTACAGTGGAAGAGATAGAAAATATTTCAATCTCTTCAAAAGGTCAGAAAAAAGGGACATGACAGCTGGGTAACTCAGTGGATGGAGAGCCAGGTCCAGAGACTGGAGGTCCTGGGTTCAAATCTGACCTCAGACACTTCCCAGCTGTGTGACCCTGGTCAAGTCACTTCACCCCCATTTTCTAGCCCTTACCACTCTTCTGCCTTGGAATCAATACACAGTGTTGATTCCAAGATGGAAGGTCAGGGCTTAAAAAAAAATCAGGCATCTCCTAAAACTGAAATAGCAATCATAGGACCTGAGGGTTAGGAAGGACTTTGGTAGACTTCCAATTCATTGATAGCAGAATCCAGCAGGATTAGTTTCTATGTGTTTTAAAATGGCTCTGAAGCCAGGGAGACTACATCTCCCAGGACTCTCTAACCCAACTTCCTCAGACACCTCCCGGGGGGGACCAAAAAAAAAAGGATGTGGAAGTTGGGGTAGAGAGTCCAGGGTTCAGAGCCACTTTCAAACACACATTTCCAATCTCTAAGATGATGGTCTTGGACTCAGATAGAAAGAGATCCCTTGCTGGCCACATACAGATTTAGGAAAAACTACAAATTTACCTTATCTATGTCATATTTTTATTTATTGTGCTAAATATTCTCCAATTACATTTTATTCTGGTTGGCACCGTATGGGAGATCTTTGCTTCTGGTGAGTTTATTTTCAAAGAGAAATTAATAAAATTTGGGGTCTACGGACTTTAAAAACAAAAAATGTGCATCTATGTGCACTTGAATGTAGGTGTGCATCTATATGTATATATGTATGTATACCTGTATGTTAATCTTTTTTTAAAACCCTCACCTTCCACTGGAATCAGGACTATATATTGGTTCCAAGGCAGAAGAGTGGTAAGGGCTAGGCAATGGGGGTCAAGTGACTTGCCCAGGGTTATACAGCTCAGAAATATATGAAGGATTTGAACCCAGGACCTCCCATCTCTAGGCCTAGCTCATAATCCACTGAGTTACCCAGCTGCCCCCTGTATGTATATCTTTATATGTGTGCTTCCCCTCTGTTCAGAGGTCTATATAATTGGGTTAACAATTCCCTGTAAAGAGAAGTAAATATTTAGACAGTAATAGTTAAAATAGAAAAACACTCTTTTTTTAAAGATTTAATCTCCTATCTTAAAACAATGGAACTACCAGATTTGGAGTCTAATATCCATTGTGGAATTTAATAAAGTAGAAATGAGACTCAAGAAAAGATGGACCTTGCTAAATGCACTGAAATCTGTACTTGAGATGAGAATGTTTGATGCTCTCAAGGATCAACTTTTAAGATCTCTCAAAGGAGAAGGAAGATTAAACAACAATGGGATATTCAGGGACAATAACAGGTTCTGACTGACTGATTGCCAGGGATAAAAAACAACAACTTTTACCCATTTACTTGCTTTCTAATGTCTATAAAATTTTATAAGAATTATATACGTGTATGTATGTTGAGAGTTTTCATGCTGGAAAATGATGATTCAATTTAGCAGCTCACATAGTCTCAATGATAACTGACTGATGTTTATAGGACATCACTGGGTTTCCTGTTTGTAGATTAACTAGTAGAACAACTAAATTCGGCTTGAAAGTTCCTTCAACCAAGTTTTTTTCCCAGGAATATCCTGAAAACCCAGGCATTTTCCAAGACAAGGTCCAACTCTCCAGATATGATCTAACCTTAAATTTCAGATTACCAAAAAGGCAATGGAAAGGTTCATGGTGGACAGAAATAAGCAATATTTTCTTACTAATAATGCCTTCTGGGCAAGAAATTATATATGTAGAAATGGAGGAGATAGGCAATAGTACAGCAAGATCAAGCCGTGCCAGGGGAAACCTGAAGTGTTGCAATGGTGCCCATGAGAAAATACAAAGCAAGAGAAAGACGATCAGTGAACTGGATAGGATTCATTGGATCCTCTATAGAAGAATATGGACAAAGAGAGCATTAGATGAGAAGTATACTTTTAAAGGTGTATACTCTTTCTAAATGAACACTCTAGTGCAAATACCAACAAAATGGAAATGGGTTCGAATCAAGAACACATGTGATACCCAGTGAAATCGTGTGTCGGCTATGGGAGAGGTGGTGTGGGGAGGGAAGAAAAGAAAATGATCTTTGTTTCCAATGAATAATGTTTGGAAATGACCAAATAAAATAATGTTTAAAAAAAGGTGTATACTCTTAAAGCGTTTGGGGGGTGTTGGAGGTGTCAACGTGGAATCTAGAGGTCCCCAGACTCGCAGCTTGGAAATATGTGGTGATCCCCAGTTTATTTAGTTTGGAGGGAGAAACCCCAGGTTTGACCTTGTCATATGAGAGTTCCTCCCCAAGGGAAAGTCCTACTTCTCTGCCTCTCAGATTAATAATAGACTTTAAGATGTCAAATGACTCTCCTAGTCTCCAGAAGCCTCTCCCAGTACATCACATCCACCTTCAGAATATTGGAACTCTGAACCTTCTGCTGGTGAGACTGACAGGCTACCTATGCACCAAATCTTAAAGTCTATTGTTAGTCTGAGATCAGTGAAGCTGGACTTTCCCTCAGGGAGGAACTCTCATGTGACTAGGTCAAACCTGGGCTTTCTCCCTCCAAATTAAATAAACTGCAGATCACCTCTTCTTTCCAAGCTAGGAGTCTGGGGACCTCTAGATTCCATGTTGACACAGGCTACCCTTTCCAACAAGGTCACAAATCAGGAGAAAAAATAAGATAAAGTAAACTAGTTTAGTGGTATCAATTTAAAACAAAGGTGAAACCTCTGTCTGAGTAACTGATGGATTTCAGACTCAATTTTCCTACACAAGACTGTGTAGGATAAGTAAAAGATAAGTAAATGAACTTCCCTGGGTCATGCCACAAATCAGTTTCAAAACTTAGATTAGAATGCAGGTATTCTGCCTCACTGATTAGAAGGTGAAACTGATCTTTCCTCAGCACTCTGTTATACTGTTATATCAGAGCTACTGTCCTACATTCTGACCCCACAAGTTTTCCAGAGGATTCCATTCTGCTAGGGCATTATTATTATGCATGAGGCACTGGGTTAAGTCATCCCTGCAAGGGATGAGCTGAGAAAGCTTTAGGCTCCTTACTAGCTTACCCACGGTATAGTTCACTTTCTGCAAGACATTCTGGAAAATCAGGACTTAATTGATTAAGGAAAAACTCCTTTTTAAGCCTCAATATCTGAAAAGGAGAATGAGTATGCATACTTGGAGGCAGGAAGATTTAGGTCCAAGTCCCATCTCTGACTGTCTGCTTGACCTTGAGCAATTTCCTATGTAATCCTTTTAATTTGTAAGTGTCAAGTTAGATTGGCAACTTGAGAAACTTCCTCATATTTTTTATTGGTGAAATCTTGAGGTCTGAACCTTTGCCCTTACCAGAAGTGCTAATCATTGTATTTCAGAGCATGGGGTACTCAAATATTGAAGAGATGACAGTCTCTGCCCTCAAGGGGCTTACCTTTTATTAAGAGAAGTGAAGTGCAGCACAAAGTTAGTTTACTTTTATAAAGTTAGGAGTAACAATAAAAGGAACACCCTTAGCAGAAGCAAAGAAGTAACAATTGCCTTCCAGCTTTAGATCTGGAAATGGGAAAATTTGGAGATCCTCTCTAGGATGTTCTGAGATGATTACCAAGCAGTGAAAAGGAAGCATTGTTTGGGGCTCCAGGACAATAAAGCACTTAACAACCAGAATACCTAGGATCTAAGCCAGGAGTTCCTGAGCTGAAGAGTTAAATCCTCCAGTTTGTGACTTCTTAAATGATCCTTTTTAGGGATAGAAAAGTTCTTAAGTATTACTTATTTTTTAACCTCTAGTAGTCTGGTGATTCCTGAAAATTCCTTCTCATAATAATATTTTAAATGCATAAAATAAAACACATAGGATTATAAAGATAAAAAATTATATTTAGATCCAGGTTATTAGTTGTTTTTTTTAAAGCCTTCAAAACCCCTGGTAACAGAAGAGAATCATAAGATCATAGATTTAAAACTGGGAGAAATTTCAGAAATCCTCTAGTCTAATACTCTCTTTTTATAGATGAAGAACCTGATGCCCTATAGATCTTAATGGTTGTACAGGTAGGTGGGATTCTAATACAGAGACTCTCACAAAAAAAAAAAAATTTCAAGTATTCTCTGTCCTCTGAAACACCATTTCTCACTGAATCTAAAATACTTCCCTCTCTCCCCACACCCAATCTAGAAGTGTGCTATTTCAGACTCTCTGACAGGTGGTGGGGAAGTTAGATTTGAATTAGAGTCTCTGCCCAGCATTTCTCAAACAGCAACCAGTGAGGGAGGCAACCAAGTACTCTGCCTACTCATAAGCCTATTGCTGTTCACCCAAGACAAGAACATTCTGACTATAACATTAGAGCTTTTCATGGAGACTATATTCTTGAAAAATAAGACAGTCTGTAGGAAAGAATACCTTTCATCACATTCTCAAATTGAATCAACATCAACATTGGCCCCTCAGCTAAACATGAACACGAAGGCATATTAGTACATCCAAATTTGTTCACTGATCAAGGCTTTCATGAAATACAACCAGAGGGGGCAGGAAAAGAAGGAAGAAGGTTGTAGGAGAGAGTGAATTCTTGTCAAGCTAATGTTTTTTTTTTTTATTATCACTAGCTTAAGTGTTAAAGCTTCAAGCAGAGTCAACAAATGAATGTTCTTTAGCCCAGCCTTCTTTCTGTCTCAAACACCAGTTAATTTAACTGTGTATCTGACAGTTTCTTCTGGTTACATTTCTGTGATTCCAAAAACAAGAGAAGCCAGAAACTGGAATTCTACCTACTCTTGAACTCTGATCTTTGTCAGATTCATGGACCATATTGGATGGAGGTTTGTCTAACCACTATTCCCCCTCCCATGCAAATATCTCATTGAATTTGTAATCAAAGGAGCACAAAACTAAATTATATAATCTTTATTGAATTATCATTATATTAATGGATTTACTGTATTTAGCATATATTAATTCCATTGCAAAAGTTTGAATTCTTTAAAAACTCTAGCTGCTGAGTCATTAATCCAGCAACTAGCTCAAGGGAATAAATTAGATGCAATTGAATTAACTGAGAAGAGGATACTGGCTAGAGAAACTGAGAAAGGAGAGGTTTGTTCCATAGAGAAAAAGAAAAGAGATTTGTTACCCTTCTTTCCTGCCCTCAAAATGTCACTTGATGAAATTTCATATATCTGTTCAAAAGGGCTGAAAAGAGAAAGGCTACCATTATAACCCCAAAGGTACCAGACCAAGTCAAAATGGCCCAATAGCAAACTGACAAAGTATCTAAATACTAGCACGATATATGCATACCTTTAGAAAGTGGAAGTGCCACTTTTAGTCAGCATCATATAGAATTCTTCAGGCATAGGAAAACTTTATGGTTTCCATTTCTCTTGGTTAGAAAACAAATATGAGCTTTTATCAAGGAAACTCCATTACTCCCACATTCCTGTGACTCTGGGAACAGCTATGGGCTTCCAGACTCAAAGTATTACCTTTAAGAGTTTAAATTCCCTTAGAAGGAATATATAGCATAGGAATAAGTAAGACAGTCAAGCTCCTGAAATTCTGATGAGTCCCATTCACAACCCAGAGGACCACAGACATCCAGATTTTCTAGACTTCATTTCCTAAAAGATAAGTATTGTCATGTATTATTTATCCTCTTTCTTATTCAACAAATAATTGCAAACTCTATGAAGGCAAAGAGAATGATGCCTAATGTGTACCTCTCCCTCAGTGCCTAACCAAATGTTCTGCCCTGTGGATGCTTAAATATTGTCTGCTCAATTGATTTGAATGATAAAATATGCCAGAATTGTACATTATTTTACAGGGTGTCCCAGAAGTCTTAGGGAGCTTTTAAACTGCCATGTCTAACAACTGAAATATGACTTTTTGAATTCTTTGTATACATAAATGGTGTTTCATAATCTGCCAACTACTTATATAAATGGAATCAGAGGTCCAATCCCTATCATTATTAGTTTTTGTTACCATAGTAAACAATTATCCTTGTGTAAAATGGAGATTTGAACCCTAGACTTCCTCAGAAGTCCTTGGTACTTCCCAGAATTCCCTATAATTTCACCTGAATCTCCAGCTGGGCCAGATCACAAGTATTTTACTGGCAGCAATGCCTACTTTGCCCTCTTCCATTTTGCAATGATGTAGTAAGTAAGCAAAGAGCAGGGGTTTGAATGGGCTAATCAGCCCTAGGCATGTGGTTTTCTTATTTGTATTTTCTTTATTCCTTGATTTCGAATAATCATTAATAAACCTCAAAATATAATAATTTTATTACTAGAGAATGAATTTAATTTTTACACTTGGAAAACACAATAAATTACACTAAATTTAGGAAAGGATCTGGTGTGTGTGTGTGTGTGTGTGTGTGTATGTGTGTGTGTGTGTGTGTGTGTGTATGTGTGTGTGTGTGTGTGTGTGTGTGTATGTGTGTGCAATTAGAGTCAAGTGACTTGCCAAGGAACAAACAGCTAGGAAGTGTCTGTGGTTATATTTGAACCCAGAACCATCCACCTTCCATTTCCAGACCTGACTCTATCCCTTGAGCTCCCTCTCTGGCACTTGAAGGGAGTTTGACTACTTCTTTTCTTTTCAATTTTGAAACTCAATATCCTAAAACTTTTCAATGGATATATCTATTAAAATAGGAAGCCTGGCATACTTGTGAGCACCCATCATTAAATACTGCCAAGTTATAGAGTTGTTATTAAGTTTATAAAATCAGGTTTGGGGTTTGCTTGCTTTGTTTTGGGAGGAGAGGATATTGATGAAAAATCAGGGAAAATGTTAGAGGCTTGGAGTCACCTTTAGAAAACATTGACCCAAAGATTTGACCAGGATATCCTCTAAGGAATACTGATCATTTCTGAAATTTGTGAGCTTAGCATATGTCAAATTGTTCGTAACTTTTCAAAGCCTGCCAGGACAAGGTGGCGTTTCCTATCCCAGTGTCATTCAACTTGAGTTGTTTCTCTTTGGCGGGTGCCCTCCTACAATATGTTCCAGGGAGCGGTTGTCAGTGACTTGCCACCAGATCGTGAACTGAGTCAGACAAATGGAAGTGCCTCTTCAAGCGGTAATATACATATCAACTCGAGAACAGTGAAAATTACTGGGAATTAACCAAGCTTTCAAAATGTCATTCAATCCATGGGAATTTCATTCTGCCATATTCTAAAAAGGCATAATGGAGTGGAGATTTCTTTACAGACTGATTTCACCTGCCAGCTACTTTTATAGCACTGGGGGCAAGGGTCAGGCAACTATCCAAATGGCCTTATTTTTTGTTTTTTGTTTATTTTAAAACCCTTACCTTCTATCTTGGAGTCAATTACTGTGTATTGGCTCCAAGGCAGAAGATCTAAATGGCCTTGTTAAGACACAGATTCAAATTCAGATGCTGACCACTGATCACAAGATATCTTGAAAGCTACTCCTGCTCAACTCATCAGGTGGAGGGGGAAAGTGGGGCAAGCTAGAATTCATTTTTCCCATCCTTGGTGATCTCCCAAATGCTCTTAGATCTAACTAATATCTGAACGATTACCTATTCACTTTGCTTCCATATGTTTTAGCTTCATCATTGTTCTAAATAAGAAAGTAGATTAGATAATCTCTAAAGACACAATCAGATTTAGATCTCACCATCCCAGACCAATGGATACATTCTTTCTACAATATCCTCTAATAGAAGGTAAGTTTCTTGAGGGCAGTCTATTTTTTTTTTGTCTTTGTACCCCAGTGTCTAGCCTAGAGTAAATACTTGTTAAACACATGTCGATCGATTATATTAATAAGGGTTAATAGAGCCTCCAAAGACTTTCAGTGATCAGTAGTTCACTCCAGTGTAGAAAATTCATTCCATTTTGGACAGCTCCAATTGTTATGAAGTTTTTTACATTGAATCCATGTGATGTTTACTCATTGAGCCTATTTCCCTGCTTTTCAACAATTCTAATCTCTCTTCCATGGAACAGCCTGCTAGTTATTCAATGAAAGTAATATCTTTAAGGGCAGATACTAGATGCTTCTCTTACATATTTGTATCCCCATTACATAATAGGTATCTTTTTGTTAGGTTTGATAGATATTTTATTTTCCTATGAACAAGTTCAAATCCAGCTTCAGACACATATGAACTGTGTGACCCTAAGCAAGTCACTTAACCCTGTTTTTTTCAGTTTCCTCATCTGTAAAATGAGATAGAAAAAGAAATACTAAACTACTGTATTATCTATGCCAAGAAAACCCCAAATGATGTCATGAAGAGCTGGAACAACTGAAATGACTGAAGAATGATAAGGAAAAGAAATAATTGGTGGGGGGGTGTATTTGTGTGAATGTAAAAATGCTAATTCTTGATTTTTTTTATCATAAAGGCTTCATGTAAATATTTTATAACAAATGCTTTATTATAAATGCCTCTTTTGCAAGAGCAAATTTTAATCCCATCTAAAATGTTGATAAAACTGAGACATGAACAGGTCCTGATGGGAACCTTTCTGAGATCAATCAATTAGAAACAAAACTCATTCTGCTACATTATTCTGCACTTAGGTTCATGTGTTGCATGATTCATATTCTTTGGCTATCAGACATATTTCTCATTGGTTGCACAGTGAGTTTCAGTCTGAATTCTACCCTATTTGTATCCTGTTGTCATTCTTCTTAAAAGCTCAGTGATGAGAAGGGATAGATTGATGGTCTTCAATAATGATGGAGAAAGAGGAATAGAACAGAACATCAATCAGACAGAGTCCTATTAGCTGCTGACATTTCCAGTCCCATTCCAGGGAGCTAAACGATGAACTGTTCATATCACAATGGTCAATCTTATATACAAAGCAAAGACATGTTTAGTATTTATTCTATTATTTACAAGTGGACTTTTAAAGGAAATAGGCATTTTGTGACAAAAGGACCAGGAAGCCTCCTGCTGTGTTAGGGGTAAGGAAAAAAGAAAGTTATGTATATTATATACTAGTATATCCTGTAGTGAGATTTGCCTTGACATCTTATATAGAGATATATTTGGCGATAGCACCGAAAAGATGCAAACCTGGTAAAGTGAAATTAGGACTGGCTTTGGAGACAAAGGTTGATGAGATTAGATTTGGTAGCCCCTGAAGCCCTTTTGAGCTCTACATTAATTTTATAACCTTAGTAAATGTATGATTTATTCATTCCCCAGGCCTGACTGGAGAAGAAGAAGACACACAAATGTTAGAACTTCTTCCTTTCGCCCCTTTTCTATAATTCTGATTGAATTCTTCACCATCTCAAACTAGGGCTCTGGCAATGGCTTCCAATATTTGGGTGACTTCAGATTCTATTAATTTTTCAAGACATAGGCAGAATACAGTCATGGTCTGCGAATAATGCTGGCTGGTATGGGCTTTTCCTGTCTCCCTTTTCTGTGCCTTCTGTGAAATTGATTATTGTCTTATTGCTCCCTCAAAGAAAAAAAAGGAGGAATAATTTACTCTCCACTCACCAATAACAAGCAACCAGAAAAATCTCAGAGTTGTAAGTAGCCTCGTCTAGTCCAATACCCCCCTCAACTGGAAACCCCTGTACTGTCAAGTATGATTCTAGTGTTGGGTTTTGAAGACCTTCAACAAAGAGAAAGCAAACATCTCCTGAGAAAACATTCCATTTTTGAAAAACTCTAATAACTATTAAGATTTTCTTTGTCTATACCTACAAAAGGAATCTACCTCTTTAACTGCCACATATTATGCTTCATTCTGTCCTTTGTCACTAAGCACGTGGCCAAGCTTGCTTGATATCAAGCCTATGTCTGAGACCAAATGGAATACATTCATCTTCCATATGATAATGTGACAATACTGAAGTACTCATCGAAGAGAGTTATCCTGTTTGTCTAAAGCATTGTTTTTCTTCTTTGTCTTAACACAAATCTTAAAAAAGTTCAAGATATCCTCACCTGCCATTTAGATGACATTCCTCTAAATTTATTCCAGATGATAAATAACCTTCCTAAAAAAAGAAAGTATTGATAATTATATCCCAGACATTAGATATGACCAGGGCAGAAAAGGGTATCTATATATCCCTATATCTATATCTATGCCTATATTCCTACTAAATTGTATCTTAATAGATTGAGCTCTGACTCCAAAGCCAGTGTTATTGCTAAACTCACATATTTCCCCCCCAATCTGTTATTAACCAGATATATTACAAGACGTCAACTCTACAACCAATATGGCGACAGCAGTGGCTACAAAGCAATGGTCATTAAAAAATGGAAGCTTGACTTGTTCATCTCAAGGCAAGAAGGGTTCTCTCTCTCTCTTTCTCTCTCTCTCTCTCTCTCTCTCTCTCTCTCTCTGTGTGTGTGTGTATCTACCTATCTCTTTGTCTCTTTGTGTCTATCTCTGTCTGTCTGTCTCTCTATTTTTGTCTCTGTCTGTCTGTCTCTGGCTATCCCCCTGTCTCTGTCTCTCTGACTATTTCTCTCTGTCACTCTGTTTTTCTATTACTGCTTCTGTATCTCTGTCCCTATCTCTGCCTGTCTGTCTCTCTATTTTTGTCTCTGTATGTCTGTCTCTGGTTATCCCCCTGTCTCTGTCTCTCTGTCTCTCTGACTATTTCTGTCACTCTGTTTTTCTATTACTGCTTCTGTATCTCTGTCCCTATCTCTGCCTGTCTGCCTCTCAACTATCCCTCTTTAAAACAGCTTAGTCAAATACTGGATATGAACTCATGAAGGCATTAGTTTTAATTCTCCCCTCCAATGTTGTGTGACTTTGGACAAGGGGCCAGAGACCTTTATTTGAGTCCTTGATTGTCAATTGCCACTTCTGTAACTGAACAAATCTCTGTGGACTTTGTTTTCTATATATACATACATTTTACATAAAGATAAAATACAGATTCATAGATATAGAAGTATAAATAGATGTTGATCTATTTGCATGTCTATAAACATATGCTTCATTTGTGGGACCATGATGCTAAATGACTGAAACATGTGAGAGGTTCCCCTCACCAGCAATATTGCATACATCCAGGATGATAGAAAGATGCTGAATGACTCCATTAGGGGCAGGACTGTGATTGTACTATTCAGTGATTCATCTCTACCTCCCCCTCACTCCAGCCCTGCTACATATGGAATTAGTAGTGATCTTAGCACAGCCAGCCATCCCTGCATTGAGATGTGTAGAAAGAAGGCAAGAGCTTTTATTTGTTAAGGACCACTGCTTTGTAGCCACAGCTTATAAATTTAGACTTGATGCCTTGTGGGTAGTGACAAGGGTGGGGCAATATGAGAGTGTAGCAATAGCCCTGGCTTTGGAGCAGAAATATTGGTCTCTAACACTAATGACCCAAGTGACCTTGGACAAGTCACTGATCACCTCCAGTCTTCACTTTCCTCATTTGACAGATGAGAAGATTGGATTAGATGGGCTCCGAGGTCTCCTTTTGTTCTAGATTTCTGATCCTGTAATTGCAGGGAATGGAATGATTGTGGTAGGATGCCTGGGCAGTGGGCTTATAGGGCTATCCTAAAAAGCAGACAGGTGGTGTGAAGGAGTGGCCCTCTTTCTTATACAGCATCACCCTAGCAAGATCTTTACAGTGTGCAAAAATTCAGATTAAAATCCATTTTTGCAAAGATAATCTTCCTTGAGGCTTTAAAACTACATATTTATCCTTATTTCTATTCCTGAACTCAGAGTTAAATATCATTTAACTGCAACTTTGGAAGTTTCCACTTAAAATGCCTGATGTTGATTTGCTGATTCTAAAGAGCCCTTTGGTAGAGATCAGAGAAGGAAAGGAAAGGTCATTGCATTACCCTCTAATTACTGAATTGGGAGTTTCTGCAAATACCCACTTGTCCTTTAGAGCATGGCAAGTTGTATTTCAAGCTTATGGGGCAGGAAAATGGCTTCCTAGCATTCAAGGTTCAAAGCCAAGGCTTGCCTTTGTGCTTGCGTTAAACAATGGCATTTTTCTCCCCAGGTGGGAACAGTTACTTTTTTATGGATCCAGTGGGCATACTGAAGTTTTATTACGCTACAACACAAGAAGAAAAAAGCTGGGAAATCAAAAAATCAATATGGTGTTTAAGGTCTTTGTTACCTTTAGACACTCTTGTGGTCCTTGACATAGAAACTAATACATCAACCTTTTAACCTAGACTAAATTCATCTGGGCTTACTCAACGTGGAGTGCTGGGATGCAGTGTGAGGAATAGCAAAGTGCTGCAATTGCAGTCAGAGTTCCTGAGTTGGAGTCTCAGCTCTACTGTATACTACTGGTATGACCTTGGGCAAATCATTTCATCTCTTTTGGCCTCAGTTTCTTCACCTGTAAAATAAGGGAGATGAACTAAGTGCCTTTCAGATCTACATTCTATGATCCTAGA
The DNA here is from genome assembly GCF_027887165.1 of Monodelphis domestica. Classification (NCBI taxonomy): domain Eukaryota; kingdom Metazoa; phylum Chordata; class Mammalia; order Didelphimorphia; family Didelphidae; genus Monodelphis; species Monodelphis domestica. The sequence goes on from NC_077227.1 coordinate 732,610,091, forward strand.
AATTATTTGGAAACAGCGTATGGTTAAGATACCCAAGTACTTACTGTGACTTGTTTTTGCTTAAATATGATCCCCCGTCTCTTAACTCTATGCATTTTCATAGGCTCTTCCTCATTCCTCACTTCCTCCTCCTGACTTCCACAGCTATCTCCAAGTCTCAACAAAATTCTCTCCTTTTCCAAGAAGTCTTTCCTATTCTTTTATCTTAGTGAATTCCCTCTGAAATGATCTCTAGTTTATTCTCTATCAGTCTTATTCTCTAGTTTATTCTCTCAGTCTTGTTGTTGTTTGCATGTTGTTCCACCCATTACATTAGACTATGAACTCCTTTAGAACAGGTTCTCTCTCTCTCTCTCCCTCCCTCTCTCTCTCTCTCTCTCTCTCTCTCTCTCTCTGTCTGCCTCTCTCTCTGTCTCTGTCTCTCTCCACCTCTCTCTCTTCCTCTGTCTGTCTGTCTGTCTGTCTCTCTCTCTGTCTCTCTCTCCCCCGCTCTCTCTCCCTCTCTCTCTGTCTCTCTCTCCCTCTCTCTGCCTCTCTCTCTCTCTCTCTCTCTCTCTCTCTCTCTTTCCCTCCCTCTCTCTCTCTCTCTCTCTCTCTCTCTCTCTCTCTCTCTCTCTCTCTCTCTCTCTCTCTCTCTGTCTGCCTCTCTCTCTGTCTCTGTCTCTCTGTCTCTGTCTCTGTCTCTGTGTCTGCCTCTCTCTGTCTCTGTCTCTCTCCACCTCTCTCTCTCTTCCTCTGTCTGTCTGTCTGTCTGTTTCTCTCTCTCTCTCTCTGTCTCTCTCTCCCCTCCCCACTCTCTCCCTCTCTATCTGTCTCTCTCTCCCTCTCTCTGCCTCTCTCTCTCTCTCTTTCTCTCTCTCTCTCTCTCTCTGTCTCTGTCTCTCTCTCCTCCCCTCCCCCATGCTTTCTTTTTCTAGTCCCAGAGCTTGGTACAGTGCTGTTCAAAAGTAGGTACTAAATAAATGTTTTTGACTGATGGTTAAAATCAATAGCAATATAAGACTATTGTTTGCTCAGAGTTTCTCAATTCCTACCTCATCAAATGCAAATTCATGTAGCTTAGCGAGTGAAGAGTCATTGGGATGCCTATTGGGACACCTGGATGAAGTCCTATATCTGCAGTTAACTTTATGCATGATATTGGCCTAGTCACTTCCTCTCTCTGGTCTAAATCTCTGTAAAGTAAACATTTCACTGAATTTCTCACCAAAAGACTTGAGGCCAAATTCCATCTTGGACTTGTACAAAAATATTTAGAGAAGTTCTTTTTGTGGTGACAAAGAATAAGAGAATGAAGGGATGTCCATCAATCAGAGAATGGCTGAATAAGTTGTAGCATATGATTGTAATGGAATATTATTGTGCCAAAAGAAATGATAAGCAAAACAATCACAAAAAAGTGGAAAGATATATGAAGTGATGCAAACTGAAGTGAGCAGAACCAAGAGGACATTGTATACAGTAACATACTATGCTATAATCAACTGTGAATGACTTAACTTTTATCAGCAATGCAAGGATCCAGGACAACTTCAAGGGACTCAAGATGAAAATGGCTTTTCACCTCCACAGAAAGGACCGGTGGAATCTGAATACAGACTGAAGCATCCATTCTTCAATTTATTTCCTCCATGAATGTTGCACTAGAGTAAGCAATATGTGTCTTCTTTCATAATATGACAGCTATGGAAATATATATTTCATGATAACACGTGTATAATTTATATCATATTGCCTGCCTTCTTGGGAAGGAGGATGAGGAGATAAGGAGGGGAAAACCATGGATCACAAAATGCCAGAAAAATGATTATTGAAAAGTTTTATCTATATATAACAAAATAAATGTTAAAACATACAAAATGCGTCTCTGCCACCCCCTGTGTGACTTTGGACAAGTCATTTTACTGACTTGTGACTCAGATCATCTGACAAAAGAGGAGATTTGACTAAATGCTCTCTAAGGTCCCTTCCAGGTCTGTATCTGTGATCAGTAAAATGAAGAGACAGAAGCTGCATTAAAGACCCCTCTAACCAAAGTCTTCTTTGCAGTGAGTTCATCAGGAAATGATTTGACATTGCATATATTCGTAACTCATATTTAACTATTCTGAAATTGTTTATATTTATAACAACCTATCACATACCCCATTTTTTATAACTTTTTATCTTCCGTCTTAGAATCAATACTGTGTATTAGTTTGAAGGCAGAAGAGTGGTAAGAGCTGGGCAGTGGGGGGGTCAAGTGACCTGCCCAGGGTCACACAGCTGGGAAGTGTCTGAGATCAGATCTGAACCCAGTATTTATCATCTCTAAGCCTAGCTTTTAATCCACTGAGCCACCAAACTGCCCCCTTCCAAAACCCAGTCCTTAAACTCTAATCCTTTTTGAATTGCCTGAGATGTTCTCTGAGTAATTTTATGTTCTAGTCAAGGTAGTTACCAGGCAATTGTCTCAAGCAACTTATTATAGAGAGAAAGTTTTTCTCTTTGGGTCAGGCCTTTGAAATATGCTTCTCCAACAATCACCGAAGTGGATTTCACAGCGATCACTTTTAAAAAATGGTAAATATAAAGGCTACAAGACAACTCTATCATTCTCCTCATTGCTGTGCTGTCCCACACAGCTCTCCGGCATGGCCCACTGGGGAGGTTTAATCCAGCCTCAGACCATTATAAACATGAATTAGTATTATGCAGTCACTTTGAATATTCCACGTTAAAATTAAATGAGAAACAGGCAAGAGAAAGGAGCTCACCTACTTATTAAGTGCTGAACTTTACAGCTTGCCATATAACACACTGAGTACCATTCAGCAGCTGAAACAAATTGATATGGACTCAATCCCAACCAAGTGCCTAGAGGAAAATGCCTGAAAAAATATATGGCCTATTGGAAACAGCTTTCCCTATTTCACATTGTCTTTCTAGATTTTTTTCTAGGCTAAAGGGCAAATACAGGCTTCTGTCCAAAGGGAGAAGGAACCAGAAGCGATATCACAAATGATCATATTTACACTAATACTAATAAATAAGTAATTGATTGCCTAATCTTTGTGAGGCGGTGTTTTAAGTTATAGAACCCAAATTCATATTATGGATGTGCCAATTATGACTTAAGTGATCTTAGAAAAGTCACATGTCTCTGGGCCTCAGTTTCCTCATCTGTAAAATGAAAGGTTAGACTCGATGTGTGATTCTGGGCAAGTCACCTAAGCTCTATGTGTCTCAGTTTCTTCATATGAAAAGTAAGGATGGCATAGGCTTGATAAATTCATTCCATCTCTAAGCTTATTATCATATAATTTAAAAAAATAAGAGGCCATGATTTTTCTTAGCAACTTTTTTTGCCATCCTTTTGTTTTATACCCGAGATAGTGACACAATTAGCATCATCTCCAGGGCACAGCTATAGTCAGAGAATGCTAACATCACCATACTGGAAGAGATATTGGAGGTCCCCTAAACCAACCCATACTTAATTTAAAAAAACCCACTTGTCATCAAGACATTAATCATAACTTAAACAGCCTGTGTTGAGTAATCAGGCTAGAAATATCAACAGAAAGATATCTGATTGAACTACCAAATGATCTGTTCTTCAGTAAAAATTAGTCATGTAGTTTGGTCTTTAGTTGTCTTTGATCACAGTTTGGAAATATAACTCAATACGTTCATTAGCTCCCTAAAGGAGACACCTATGGAAAAAGTAAACTTGGTTTAGATCCCACTTGGTTAAGATCTTGCATTTATTCCTTCCAGCAATCCCCAGCTTGCCTGCCTAATTTTTCATGTTTCTCCAGAAACAGCTAATCCTAAAAGCTAAGAAAGCTTTGGTAATTCTCCTTAGCATTTTCAGACTTTGCCCAAACTCTAATCTTTTCCAGAGGCATAGGGTTGTCCACTCTGCCTCTAAAGAATCTGCTTTGACATCTCCTCAACAAAGCCATTGAGGCTCTATTTTTAGGCAAATAGAATAACTACATCATCTTGTTATTTCTAAGAGTACTTTTGATATAGTAAAATAGTCAATGCTGACTGTAATACTATAGAGTGGAGCCTGATGGGAAAATCTCACTTCTGCTACTTACAAGATTTCAGATATTGAACAAGGAAGGCACAAGACTTGTCTGAACCTCAAATTCAGTCAACTAAAACTTCCTAAGTACATATCATCTCCCAGTTATTGTTCTAGGCAGTTGGAATACAAAGCCAAAAATTAAAGAATTTAATAATAATAAATTATATAAATTATATAAATAATAAATTTAATAATAAAAAAATATTCTATCAGGAAGGCAATGTGTATACATATGAAACAAAACAAGGTGTACTTTTAGGTAAGTTAGATATAATTTATTAAATTCAAACTCTTAAATTCCAGTAAATTTTAGTTATCTAAATAATGAAATTCTAGATGCATGACCTACCTTACCAGTTTTAGTAAAGATGAATGAATAAATGATTGAGATGGTACTTATAAAGCACATTTTCGAATGAGTGTATTAAATACTAGAAATATAAAGAGATAAATAAAACAATCCTTGATCTCTAGCACCTCACATTCTAATTTGGGAGAGTTGCTCACCTTTTTATTTCACTGGAATTTACACTCAAAAAGTTAGCTATAACTCTATCACTCCTTAATTATAATGGAGGTAAACAGGGAAATGAATTTTTCTGGCTCCTACCAAAACACTGAACTAAAGATTCAACTCAGTTCTATGTGTCCCTTAAAGTTTGCCTTGAAAGCATGTGGTCTTAGCTATTTGTGGATAGCCTATAAATATATCCATGTCCATATGTATACAGAAATGTGTATATATTTGCACATATATACATACATACATATTCATGTAGATAGATTAAAAATAAGTTTAAGGACCACAAGTTAATAGCCACACTACAAATTTCTATTCTGTATATCAAATTATATTTCTCTTCAGAATTTAATTAAGAAATCATGGTATGGTTTATTACATGGTATAAGAGCCAATGAAATCACATTTAAAAAATCCAATGATATTTTACAAATCAGATCTGAAAGAAAATTATTTTGATAAATTACTTTATCACTAAAACAAACCTCCAAATTCAATTTAAAGTTATTTTAAAGTTGTTAATATTGTTGTTGTTTTTAATTTGACGTGAGAGCTTAAAGGGGGAGAAAAAAATTTTGACAACAATGAAGCTGACATATTGGATTTAAGTTCTGGAAATGTTCTCCAGGCTCTGCCTCAACTTCTTTTTCTAAACAAGCTACTTCCTTCAGTTTTTCAAACTCTGGGGAACATTGAGGATCCTGTTGGCTCTGGCAAATGAGCAGACTGCTATGGATCATAAAAAATAGGACTCAGAGGGTAGAGCCCAGAATGTTTCTAAATGAAACAGCAAATTAAAAAATAGAGAAACATGAGTTCATGAACACACAAACACACATACACATACATTGGGTCTGGTCTGAAAAGTCAGGAAAACAAGTCAGCTGTTCTAAATTGTTAAGAAGACTTTAAAAGGTATAAAACTGGATTTTAAAATGATTTCCCATATCATTATGCGTTCTATTACACTGATGCAGAGAGACCCAACAATGGTAGTTGCCAGAAAGACTTAAAATGATGAATACAGAGTGAATTTCAAAAGTGCATATTTTTTTCTTCAGAAAAACACAACTTCCATGTGGAAGAAAGCAATTCTTCTAAAGTTCGGATGAAAAGAATTATGAAGTCAATTCCACAACACTGGAATCAATGCTTAATAAACCAGAAAGGTCACATCCTTTGGCTGTCTTATGAATAGTATGTGTTCCCCAAGCAATTAGAAAAGTCCCCAGAAAACCCCCAGAGAATCAGAAACAATGAAGTCTTTTCAAAGGCAATATTTGGTTCTCCATTAGCTTCTTATTTCATCAGACTATAATCAGATCCTGATTGTGAGAGAAAGTATTTGAAGTCAGCTAACATGTCCCCTTTGAATGAACCAATTATATGAGAAGGGTTAGAAGAGGAGCTTGACTTGTTCTGTAGGTTCTGTAAATGAGCATTTATTAAGCACCTACTATATGCACTATTCTAAAACTTGAGATACAAATGAATGCAAAAGGAATTCACACTCTAATGGCAGAGATAGTATGAAAACAGCTATTTATAAATAAGATATATACAGGATTAATTAAAGATAATTATAGAGTTTGCTGAGTATTGAATGTCACATTCTATGCTTCATGGACCCATTTGGGGATTTCCAGACAAAGAAACTGTAATGGTTTTCCATTGCCTTCTCCAGTTTATTTTACAGATGATGAAACTGAGGCAAACAGGGTTAAGTGATTTATCCAGTGTCACAAAGCTAGTAAGTATCTGAAGCCAGTCTTTCCTGATTTCTTTTAATGTGAGTGCCTTTCATGTATTCATTGCAATAGCAGTTTGTATGTCATCTCCTTCATTCATATTTAAGCTACTTTGCTTATGGATTGTTTTTGCCTTCTTTGGAATTTTCAGCCATTTAGCGCTAGTTGACTTGACTTGAAGAGAAGTTGCAAAGAGTCAAATTTTGGCTTGATGTCAAAAAAATCAATTTCCTAAGCATGGGAGTTACCCAGCATTCAACCGTTTGTCTCCTAACTAGAGAAATAGGCTTCCCCCTTAACAGGAATTCTTAAAGAAGATTGGATGCCAATTTGCCTGGGATGTTGTTGAGGGGATCCTCATTTAATTTTATGTTAGACTTGGTGTCCTTCCAAAGTCTTTTCCAACTCTAAGTTTCTGTGAGACTCAGAAATACCTTTGATTTAAATCTATCTTTGACTACAGCTGCATGGGGTTGGTGCTGAAATTAATTGCCCTAAAGGTTTATTCCCTTTCCATTTTCATTGCCTTCACACCCCCACTGGGGAAACGACAACAAGAAACATGGCAAAAAATTTAGAGCGTAAAGAGTTTATGCTGGTCTTTCTGACTCATCAAAGAGTTTAAAGCCCATCTCCTAGGGGAATGTCTCAATTATAGCCAAATTTAGTACAGTGGGGTTCCAATAAAAGAGATTTTTTTTTGTCAGATGACCCATGATGAAAAAAGGGAGGAGAATTTTTCAAGGATATAGAAAAAAATCTGCCTCAGTAACACAGCCTAAACTGATGAAATCGAAAAGAGCCAGTTTGTATATAACTGATTTCTTTTTCCACTTTTAGTCCGAGAATTGATTTTTGTTTTGGATCTTACTGGGTTCAATCACTGTGAATTTTCCATTACATACTTATATATGTTTTCTCTTATTTGCTGTAAAAGTGAATGATATCCAAAGGACTATCAGGAAAAAAAAGTAAAACAGCAACATGGAAAAACCCTATTTCTAGAGCCAGAGATCTGGTTTTAAATCCTACCTCTGATGTTTTTGTGACTATATGACTTTGGACAAGTTTTCATGAGAGATTGGACTAGATGGCCTATGATGTCTATTCTAGGTTTTAGATCTATGATTCTATCAACCTGGCTTACCATTAAATACAACTATTTCTTTTTAATGGGGAAGTCTGATTTGGCCAAAAAGAACCCAATTGCCATGCCTTATTAAACTCACCTGTCACTGTCTTGAACTAATTACTGCATATCAATGAACAAGGATATGGAGCAAAAAGGCAGTGATCACATGGAAAGAATTCTATTTCACTATGGTATGTGATGATGTGACTCGCTGATCTCTGGAGTAAAAGAGGGAGAAATTTCTAAGTTCTTTAAGGAGGCTCAGGTCATCGCCATCTTGGGAGAAACTTGGCTGAATCTGCTTCTGTTTGCCATTAGGTTAGAAGATACTCAAAGACACCAACATTCTTCCTAAAGGGCTTTGTAAATAAGAGTAAAAGCTTTATTTGTTCTGAGTCTTGGACCATAACCCTCAAGGAGGAATTTGCTGAACCAGGTAGCAAATGGCCTTCTATCTCCCAACTCCATATCTGTCATTACTCTCCCACATCACAAATGTTCTCCTTCAATGCATCCTCCTCCTTCTTGGCTTTCTTTAAGACTCAGATCAAATTCTACTTTCTACAAAAGACTTTTCAGTTATCACCATTTTGCACATGCACACAACACCCAAAAGCACACATTGGTACTGTCTTCTCCCTAAGACGAGCTCCCATTTAAAGTGCATATGGCATTCACCAACATAGTGATTTGTATTTGTCTCCTTCATTAGAATGTAAGCTTCTTGAGGGCAGGGGTTGTTTTATCTTTTCTTTTACCCACATACTTAACACAGCATCTTTCCCATAAATGCTTTTTGCTTGACTGATTTTCATGCTTAAACTTTCACTAGACTTAGGGGGTAGTTAACAGATATATTTAGGCAAAGGAAAGCATACACATGCTCCCTTGCTTTGAGGGGAGCTTTCAGTATAATTGTTATTCAATCACTTTTAAGTTGTGTTTGGGGTTTTCTGGGCAAAGACACTGGAGGGGTTTGCTATTTCTTTCTCTAGCTCATTTTGCAGATGAAGAAACTGAGGCAAATGAGGTGACGTGACTTGTCCATGGTCACATTACTGGTAGGCATCTGAGGCCAGATTTGAAGTCAGGAAGATGAGTCTCCCTGATTCCAGCCTCATTACTCTATCCAATGAATCGCCTAGCTGCACAGTCTAATTGATGGGGATGAGCAATGGGCAGCAATAGGAACAAGACCCTCATGCTCTGAAATCCCACATTTCTCACTAGTTAGCACTGGTTCAACATCAACTGCAAAACTTGTAGTTTCAGCAAGAGTCAAGCATGAATTGCAGAATGATCAGTCACCCATTTGGTTTCTGAATCTCTAATATTCTACACTGGGCATCAGCTTTGTGCCTAACCTGTTTTACTGATTACTCATTCTCTTCTATACTTACTTTAATTCAGAACTGTAAGACATAATTAATTGTCTATAGTGGCCCTCCAATGTACTGCATCTTCCCCCCTCCCATATTTTCATTCCAGAAGGACAGTAAGACTTCTCCCACATTGACAAATGATGACAAGGTGAACAAGGGATCTGTGCACTGGGGACTTTGGCATTCTAGAAGAATCCCCCAAACCTGCACCTGCTCCTTATTTCAAATGACATACATGTCAAACCCTAAAACACACCGCCGCCTGATTTTGGCCATGCCCATTTTTCAGGGTTTTTAGGAGAGGTGAAGGGTCTCTGGGATGGAGATGACTAGCCCCCAGACCCTAATCAATATGTCAACCTGGCTCCACAGAGCACAGAAGCTACCACTCTAAAGTGGAAGCTGCCACTCTACAACTATTGCTGCTGTTCCATCAGCTCCATAGAGGCTACTCTACTAGCCCCTGAGTTATTCCATCAGCCCTAAGACTACCTGATTAGCTCTCAGACTATTCTACTACCTATTAGGCTATTATACCATAATAATAATAATCTTCAAATAAATTTTCTTACTTCTGGATCTAATGGAGTTGGAATCTCCCATTCTTGAGGCAAGATCCTGCCACAAACTTGGGTGTGTTTCTCCCACAACATAATTAAGTCCATAGAACTAACATGGGCTTCTTTTAATTAATTTTTTCATGTTTGATTTTTCTACAGAATTTATTAGACATAGCATGGAAGCAATGTATAATATGATCAAGTGCTGATTCATATGATTTAGACTAAGCATTTCATATTTTTCTAAGACTAATCCATCTTTATGGAGGAAGACTGTTGGTAGGGATTGACTTGAGCCTTGAAAAACATGTTGGATCTTGATAGAGAAAAAAGAAGAATGCTTCAGTTTGAAGATCAGTCTTGCCAGAGGCACTGAGTGGGTGAAACATATCACCTAAAAGTGAACAATTGGCAATGGGAAATGGGACAGTGTGGCCATGAGGAAAGCTTCCCATTAGACAATAACAACACATACAATTGGGTATGAAGGTAGATGTCGCCAAGATCATGGAGGACTTTGAAATTTTGGGTCTTAATTTAGTACACATGGTAGAACAGTCTTAAAGCTGGAAGATCCATAAGAAGTCAATAAGCCCCATGCCCCCATTTTACACATGAAAGAGACCAACAAGTTTAAAATGTCTTTCCGAGGCCCACATATACTTAAGTAACTGATAAGAAAATATCCATATAAAACTGCCTCTCAATGAATATAGTGAACAATAAAAGAAATACTTCTAGGAGTTGGGTAGGACATAAAATGAAGGTCAGAAGACCATTTAGAGATATTACCTATAATTTCAGAAAACTCTTATTAGAACTTTTTCCCTCCCCAGAAGTTGCTATAATCAGAATCTTTGTTACCTTTTCCTAGATAAGCTCTATAATGACGAAAATCTCATAAGCCAGCCCTCTCGGCGCTATTCTCCATTTGTGTTAATTATTAGATGTCTGGAACAACGATGACGATTTTTCCAGGCTAAGGTGTTGACTTTGGGGAAACGCATTTAGGCAGGTTCACTGAATCTTCCTAAAATAAATCCTCAGCTTGAAGTCTGTTTTAAAGCTATCCACTCTATGCACCTTCTCTCAAGATACCTTTCCTGTGCAGAACTACCCAAACACCTGTATGTGCTGGCTAAATGTTAATGTATTCTGTCAAAAACAGATTACCTTCCATGGCTAAATTACTCAATGCCATTATCTGGATCAGCCATCTGCAGGCCTAATCCCCTCGTGTTCTCAAATTCCAAGCGCCTGCCATGCTATTTTTGTTTTACATTCCTGCATAAATCTGTTAAGCACAATATGTTACAGAAAATTCCCAAAATCAAAGGCAATCTGCTGCCCTATAAAACACAGGTTACTGAAAATCGAAGGGCATAATATGGTAGGAGTGCAAGCTGTCTGGAAGTAATCTCTGCAAGGAGAAGGTTGAGATTCTGGCTTGCTGAACTTCCCTGCAAAGGTAGACTGTAAAATCAGCTCTGTATTTTCAATACACTGTTCAGCCTTGAACCCATTCATGTATTTCATATCTAATAAAAATCTGAACAGTTGGTCTGATTGGATTTTAAGTGATGCAAATTTGAAAATCAAATAGGCAAAGTCCCTTTAGACTCCGTCTATTTAGACCATAATTGTAAAGAACTACAAATTACATTTACGCTACTGTTGAATTCCCCAGAGATTCAATATGAAATTTACCAGAAAGGGACAAATATTTGCAGGTGTCTGTTCATAAAGCCCAATTTCCTGCACATAGGATGCTGTGTATTGCTGCTGCTAAATTCTCCTAATATAAATCCTAAATCATGTTTTATTTTATGAAGCCTTTATTTTAAGGCAACCCATCAATGGTGATGGCAGGCTAGAAATCCTAGGTTAATATTTTAGTTCCAATTACAATTCTCTTCCATCAACTCTTAGCACAGTTTCATTTGCCTTTATGTTTTTATTTTCATCCAGACTTTACAAATAGATCAACTAGACTTTACCCACTGGGGAATAACATCCCTGTGAAAATGGAGAGAGAGAGAAAAAATTAAATTGTGGTTAGTAGGTTTGGTTATTTCCCATGACATGTAAATGGACACACAGAAATGTGCGTTAAAAGAAAAAAAAATCGACACCTTCTCTTGGAGGTGATAAAAAGCTAGCACTTTATACTCATGTTTCTGCTACAATTATCAAATGTTTTCAAGGCTAACTCATGCCTCCTGGTTTATTTTAAATGAAAGTTATTATCACAAAATCTGAACAGACACCAATTCTCAAAGTAAAATGGTCTTTCCAACACCACATATGTAGCATTCACAGTTCCAGGATAAAACAATCTGTCTAGAACTTTCATATTTAATCGCATGACAGTGGTTTGCAAAATCACTGAAGCACTACACTCACCCATATTGTTCTCTTATCAAATCTAAACAAGACCTAGAGGCTATGATGCACTTGCAACTTAAATCATGAAATATAAATGGCATCCCACTGTGGCTTGAAATGCAAAGTAAAGAATCTCTAATTGAGCATATTGTCTCTCTAATCCATCTGCATGGTGAAATTTATATGGTACCTTTCCCCTGTGTATACATCACCAAATATTGTGCCTAGATTTAGAAACAATTGAATAGGAATGAAGTACAACATAGTCAATTAAACCTATTTTTAACTAATCAAAAGAACTGACCTACCTAGGAGAAGACATTCAATTGGTTACCTGACCAACAATTTGAATATTTGCCTATTGGACCTCCTTTCTCACTTATCACCTCCAATTAATTGCCATTAGCTATTCTCACCGCCAACCATCTCATCTTCTCCTTTTACATAAACAAGAACCATTGAACTTCATATATCAAGATTATATCTCTAACATTTTTACTCCATTATACCTTTTATCACCATTCACACCTTGTTTAAGTATACTCCAAGATGTACTACCTGACATTTCTATCTTTTTCTATCACTGGCCATTTACATGGCGTGCTAGATATGAATTTTAATCTTTACAAGTCCAACCAAAAAGGAATTTCCAATACAGTCCCCCAGACAAATGTTCCCCCAGTTTCTGCTTGTAGATCTCCATTGACAAAGAACCTACTACTGGTTGAGGGTTGCACATTTGGACAGCTCTAAGTTTTGCAATGTTTCCCTTAAATTTTGTCCAAATCTACCACTTTGCTATTTTTATCTGTTGCTTCTGTTGTTGCCTTCAGAATTCTTAGTCCACTGATATGCCATGACTATTCTAGTGAACAAATAGAGATGTTATTCCTCCTCTTCTATTTGATAATTACCCTATAGACCAGGGCTAGGTACTAGAAGGGGGAAAATATACTTGGATGGACATTTTTGTCTTGGGTAAATGATTTGAGGCAATGTTCCAGATTTCTCTGTAAACATTTTTGATGGGCAGGCATTTGTCTTAGCTCAATGATTTGAGACACTGCCCTGTATTTCTCTATATCAGAGGTCAATCTGTCTATGGTCCATGACCCGAGACATGGCCACACATCTTTCTCTCTCTCTCTCTCTGTCTCTCTCTCTCTCTCTGTCTTTCTCTCTCTCTCTTTACTATGGGGAATATTATCTTGAGTCTATGATGTGAGGCATTGCTCCACATTTGTCTCTCAATAAATATATTCTATTTTAAAGATGGTTTTCCTCAGTCTTTCTGAATAGTGTCTAAAGAAGTTATACCTTGATATTTCAAGTTCCCTTAAACTTTCACTTCACACAGCTTCAAGGAAAGTTTTATATCAGCTACTATTCAAAAACACAGCTCAGAAAAGAACCAGAAACCAAGGAAATATCTAAGCAAATTATGGTATGTATGTTTTCCAAAAATACTATGAATATAATAGAATATCATTGTACCATAAGAAATGATAAAATGCACTACTTCAGAGAAATCTGGGAAGAATTATATGAATTGATACAAAATGAAGTAAGCAGAACCCAAAGAATAATTTATTCATTAACAATATTTTTTAAAAAATAACTAAAAACTTGGGAATTTTTATCAATGCAATAACTGACCACTATTCCAGAGAACTAATTTTAACCATCTCTTAAAGAGAGGTGATTGATTCAAAATGCAAACTAAGACATACATTGATGGACCCAGCCAATGTGGGAATTTGTTTTACTTACCAGTGTGTATTTGTTACTTTCTTATTTTTCCCCAATGGGGATAGTACTGGGAGAATAGAGAGAGATATGGATAGTGTAGCCAAAAAAAATTTAAAAAAAGAAAAGAAAGAAAAAAAAGAGAAGAGGCTCTTTGAGACATTTTTTTTCCAAAATGGAGAGAAAAAAGACCAGAAAGACAAGACAATTAGAAAACTTTGAAAGCTATAAGTTTTGTTCACATTCTATGCTTAAAAAGAAAATTGATAATAAAGCCCTACTGTTCATATCCAATTCTCTTTCCGTCCTACTAGGTATATGCCAATGTCCATTCTATTTGATGTTTATTAAATTCTGAATAAAAAGGAAGATGAATTTATAAAAAAGAGTCAACAAAAATGTATTTGATAATTGGTCCTGCTCCGAAGAAGTTCCTAAGTTTCTCATTGTTACACAGGGACTTAAAGAACAAGATGGGGATAATATAGATACTACAGAAAACAAAATTGACAGTGAATCAAAGGAGAAGGGAATCAAAGTAAGACCTCATATAGTGCTGAATGCTGCCATCAGAGCACATGGCACAGCATTGCATCATGAGTAAGCAACAAGACTAGTTAGAACAGATATAAGAATAAGTCATTGTCCATCTGTTAAGACTCTCCTAAGAAATTCTGCTCTGCAGTGAATAGTTTAGGATCAAAGATCACATCTGATTTTCTCTTCAAATAAACCTACCTCTTTCATAGATGCTTATTTCAAAACATGAATGAGAAATTATTTTTTCTATCATAATATGAATCTTTGTTTCTGAGAGCTATATAAATAAATGTAAGCTATTGGATATATGGTGTGCTCTTGATCAAATTTCTAATTTAGCTATGTATTTATCGGTATTAATTTAAATGTTAAGTAGGTGTTCAATAATTAAATACATATTAAATATATCGTATACCCATTTCTTCCATGTCATATCTAAGAGGAAGAGAAGCAGAAAAGGAGAAAGATAGGGAGGGAGACAAAAAGAAACAGAGAAAAAGAGAGTCAGAAACAGAGAGGCAGAGAAACAGAGAGATAGAAACAGAGACAAAAACAGATGGTTAGAGGCAGAGAGAAAGAGACAAGTTAGGATATGTAGAGTTGGGTTTATAGTATTTCACTATAGGTAAGAAGTATACATACACACATGCACACATATACTGATGAATACTGCCATCACTTGGGAAATGTGTGTATGTGTATATATAGATATAGTTATATGTGCATAGTTTTCTATCTAGTTATGTCAGCTGTTTTTCCATCAATATCCTATGGTTATACTGATGTCCACCAAGGCAAAGCAAAGTCCTGTCTGAGAGACAGATAGATGGATGGATGAGCAAAAGAAAGAAATTGGATGTCTTTTCTGTCCATTTCACAATGATAACATCCCTCCTGTGCACAGAAGGAAGAATTAAGTCAATCTTCACTCATGCTGGGGTGTGTAAAAGTGGTACTTGATAAATTTATAACTCTCTCCACCAAATGTAATTATTAAAGACTATCGTTTGTTCTTGGTTCTATTACTTGCTGGTTGTGTTATCTCGAGAAAGTTATGCCACTTTTCTATGGAGTACTCATTAATCTAAAAAAAGAATCAGAAAGACTAGAGATGGAGTAGGGCATGGTAGAAAGAGCATGAGATAAGGAATTAGAGGACAAGTGTTCAAATCTTATATCCTATTCATTATAGGTAGGTGATCTTGGGTATTTCATACTACCTTTGTGCAATTGGGTATCATCATTTGAAAAAAATAAATTATTGGATTAAAAAAGTTCTCTTTAGAGCTACATATTCCATGTGTCATTTCTGAAGTCCAAATTTGTAGGATTCCCTTTGAGCAAGGAATATTTCTTTGGCAATATCTCTATAGTATACTTCCTTCTCTCGCCTGAAACTTCTACCACTCTTGCACAATCTTCTGTCTCCTCACACTTTGATTATTATAATAACCTGCTGGTGGTTCTACTATTTAAAATCTCTCTCCACTCCAATCCATTCTCCATTTCACCACTATACTGATTTTCCTAAAACCAAGCTCGAATAATGTCATATCTCTACTCCATAAACTACAATAGTTCCTTATTATCTTTAGGATGAAATAAATATAAAATACTCTGTTTGGCAATGGAAGTCTCTGCTAAACTGTCATTCTCCTACCTTTACGGTCTTTTTACACTTTACTCCCCAAAATAGATCCAATGACACTGGCCTCCTGGCTCTTCTATGAATAACACACCCCATTTCTTGACTACAGACATTTTCTCTGGCTGTCTCCATGACTGGAATTCTCTCCCTCTTCTGCTCTGACTATTGACCTCCCTGACTTCCTTTACATCTCAACTGAAATCTTCTAAAGAAAGTCTTTTCTAAGCTCTCTTCATTCCAGTGTTTTTCCTCTGTTGGCTATTTTCTATTTACCCTGTACCTAGGTTATTTTGTACATGTTTTTTGGATTAATTTATCTCCCTTTGGAATGTAAGTTCATTGAGATCAGGGACTGTATCCCCAATATTTATCACAGTGCCTGGCACATAGCAGATACTTAAAATTTATTGGATTAGTATGAATGAGCAAAGTAATATTAACTAAAAGAGCCTTAAGAAAAGGCTGAAATGCTAGCAATTTTGTTTTGGAAAACAAAGGAGAAAAATATAGGTTGGGTACTAACTCAATGTCCCACAGGCAATTTTGATTCTTTCTCTATTACCTTATCTCCCTTCTGCTGTCTGTAAATAACAGGAAATTCTTCTCCCTATGAACATCCCTTAGGTCATTATGAAGGGCTAAATTGATGCACAAACATCAACTTGCTCAGCCCAAAGTCCCTCAAGTGCCTCAGTATACCTGTACCTTCATTTATGGAGCATTGGTGTAAAAAACAAAATCAAAAACTGAATGACAATGGGTAGTAGTTCCTTTTATTCTTCCCAATTTTTTTCAAAGTTATTCTTTCTGACTGATGTAGTAAGACTTGGGCAACATGAGACAATGGTAAGAGACAAGACATAGGACAATAGGGACTTCATTGATATATATATATATATATATACATATATATATATATATATATATATATATATATCCCTGGTGAGTTTATCCATGTACTATCTCTGCAACTCAGAGTGATAGAGACATACCTAAGAGGTTAAGTGATGTAAATCTTGAAATTTCTTAGACTTGTGAACGTTAAAAATTTCCACATTGAGGAATCCTCCATTGGAAAAAATTCCCTACTGGAAACATTCCCCATTTTGATGTGAGAACTCGCCATGATCAGAAATGGGAGGACCTCTACTCCAACTGTACTTAAGACTGCTTTAGGGGAGAAAACTCCTTGCTAAACAATGAAAGTACTTGGACCCATGCTTATGATGAGGCAAGGAGTTCTTTGAGCCATGCCTGTTTTTAGAATTGATACAATGGGATGCTGGGTACCTATAAAGGTCGGGTAGGTTTTCTCTTAATGAGATTAGTCGACTCAGCTGTGTTTTCTCTGGTTTAGATTTACTGAGGGGATTAGTCGACTTAGCTGGAATTCAGATGGGCAGTCCTTTGAAAAACATCTACAGTGATTGGTAGATTAAGGACATAGGGGAGGTGACATAGGATTAAAACCCCTATATAAGAAAAAGCAGAATCTCTTGAGACACAATACTTTTGGAGAAAGCTCTTATGAGAATTGCTTGGGAAGAATCTCTTGAGAGAGGCTCTGGAGAAGGGAAGCTCTTGGAGGATAATCTCTAAGGAGGTCTCCCTGGAGCTCCTCTGAGGGGACTCAGTCCCTCTGGAGGCTCTGGAGAGAGGCCCTTTGAAACAATCTCTGGCTGGATCTCTCTTTGAGGAGGACTCTGGCTGGAACTCTCTCTGGTGAAGTCAGCTGAGATGGAGCTGGCCTGGTGTCCCTAGAATCCTTGCTTAGACAGACCTTGTGGTGAGTGATAAAAGACTAACTGACTGATCTCTCTCTTAAGACTCAGGTCTAGGCCATGCTGGCTTAAGGCCCTTCATACTTATTTCCTTTCTCTCTCTCTCTCTCTCTCTCTCTCTCTCTCTCTCTCTCTCTCTCTCTCTCTCTCTCTCTCTCTCTCTCTCTCTCTCTCTCTCTCTCTCTCTCTCTCTCTCTCTCTCTCTCTTTCTTTGATCACGCATTGTATTATTAATTAAATTCTCTATAAAACCCAGTTGACTTGGGCATATTGAATAATTGGGTATATTTCTCTGGCGACCACCTTATATTTGATTTAAAAACCAAGACACTGTAGTGAAACATATTTTCTGAGGTCACAATTTACTCACCCTCTCTTATATCTACCATAATTTATATCTTCCCCCATTTTAACTCACTACAGTTTACAACATCAACCATTTTAAATATAACAGTGACTTTTCCAGGGTCATAAAGTCAGTATGTGTTTGAAATCAATACTTAAACTTCAGGGTCAGCTTGGTGGTTCAGTGGTTAGAACACTAGGCCTGCGGTCAGAATCTAGGTTCAAAACTGGCCTCAGACACCACATAGATGTAACCCTAGGCAGGTCACTTAATCCCAGTTGCCTAGCTTTTACTGCTTTTTTGCTTTGGAACCAATACTTAGCATTGATTCTAAGATAGAGTGTAAGGATTTTTAAAATATTGAAATTTAGATCTTTCTTTATCTGAAGCAAGCTCAATAGGTACTTCTCCAGATTTTCTCTCTAGGTGAAAGCAAGCAAAATAAATCTTTGAAATAATTAACAAACAAAAATCAACATGTACACATTTAACTTATATGCAGTTCTTTAGATGCTCCTGAGCAAAATGAGGTCACATGTATTAGGGTTATGAGCTAATCACTGCAATCAGTAGAGACCCAGTCCATCACTCCAATCTCTGAAACAAACTGTCTCTGTGGAATTCATTAAGAGAGCTGAATACACTCTACTTAACAAGCTTTCCCATCTCCTTCAATGATCTTGTTTATTTTAGTGGAAGAAAGTTGGGACTCAACCACTTTCTTCATATCTAGAGTCAGTATTGTTCCTTTAGAAAATCCAATATGGATGCAGATACTAAGGGTTTATTTTGGGGGTAACTTACTTGGTACTTACTTTTTTTTGGTTAATCTCAGACTAATCAGATATGCATTTATAGCCCTGAAAATTCAGGGTAACAGATTTGAAGCACTGGAAATTAAATGAGAATCCCAAACCTCCAATATTTAGAAAGCAAAGAAAATAAATCTTCTAGGACCAAATGGACACATAATCTATTCAAATCTAACTAAGAAATGTGATTCCTCTAAGTGTTTAAAAATACTTTCTAATCACCAGAAGGAGGTCTTAGTTTTTCTTTTTTTTTTCTTTTTTAGTTTTTGGAACATTATGTCTCAGATTGTTCCTTGGGAAGAAACGCTGGCCATTTTTCTTGATATTACTGGTCACCGTGTTAAATGTCATCCTCGAATTCTGAAAGAAAAAAATCATCTTGGCAGGTGCCTGAAATACCACAAAGGAATATTCTGGCATTAGGTGACTCCTCTTAATTTTGTGCAAAATAAAATATGATCTCTTATATCTTTTAATTTCACTTTACGTGAATGGTCAGAACAGGGGAAATCTAATCAAATGATTCTCATCAAGACTCTTTTAGTTAAAATGAATATCTTGGGCCAATTTTCTTAAAATATCTGAACCATGGAGGACTAGTTTCCACTGAATTGAAGTTAAGGATTGCCCAAAGGGCAGTGGAGTATATATACATGGAGAACACCAACACATTACAGCTTTTACAAATGGGCTTTGTATCCCCAGAGCTTAAGACACTGCCTGGGAGAAGCTTGGTGGCTCAGTGGATAGAGAGACAGGCCTGACCATGGGAGATCCAAGGTTTAAATTTGGCCTCAGATACTTCCTAGGTGTGTGACCCTGTGCAAGTCACTTACCCCTCATTGTCTAGCCCTTAACAATCTTCTGCTTTGGAACTAAAACTTAGTATCCACTTTAAGACAAAAGGTAAGGATTAAAAAAAATTCTTGGCACATAATAAATGGTAAATAAATGCTTTGATGACTTAGGTCTGGTGGCAAAGGAATAATGAAGTCATTTTATGTGTGTGTCTGCTTCAGTTTCTCAGCTGTAAATAGGAATAATAATAGCATCCAATGAGACCTTTGGAAAAGTGCTTAGCAAGGTGCCTAGCACATATACATGGTAGAGAAATGGTTCTTCCCTTTCCTTCCCACTGACTATGTTGAGCAGACCCTCGGTTTTTAGGTTCAGCAATCCCATGGACAAGAGTCACCCAAGAGGGGTAGCTACGAATGAGTTGTGATATCAGTTCGATGTGGAAAGCCCCCAATTAAGGAGATCGTAGATCCATCCCAATTGTAGAGCTTGGTTGGCCATGACTGGTCGACCGAAATGAATCTTCCCTGGAGAACTCACAGAGTCTGAATGTCACTCTGACAAGTAGTTCTCATTACTGATGGAGAAAGTGAACCAGCCCAGGCTGAATGTAGATGCATCCTAGCAAGTTTGGGAATCAGACTCTGAACAAACCCTCGATTATCCAACAGGAGAGAAGACGACGCACAGAGTGTTCTCTGCTTCTGAGCTGTCTCTTGCTGCCTGAGCCTGGCTTGGCCACATTCATGCTTTCTGACTTGACTTCTCACTTTCCTAGCATGATCCTTTTTGTCCTGAAGACAGTTAAGCTGAAGGTGTGATACGTAGATATTCATGAGAGAACCAACTAGTTGAATGATGAAAAATTGTAGTGTTACTGTACTCGATTCTAGGATACACATGTATCACCCAGTACTTGGGAAGATGCACATCTCTATAGACATCTATACTCAGACATGCCTCCGTGTATTCAATCCACATGCATGTAAATATGTACATGATCAATACACACATATATGTACATGTGTAAATGTATTTGTACACTTATAACTATTACTCTGCAGCAAATGATACTTGGAATCTCTCAGCCATTTGGCAAACTGACAGATTCACTGTTCAGATATAATACACTGATATTAATATGGTACTAAATACCACTGAATTTAGTAGTAGTAGTAGTAGTAGTAGTAGTCTCTCGGTAACCGAGGATGATGATTGTCTTTGTGCGTTTTCATCTATGATGGATGAGTGTGCACAAAGACACTTGTGCGTGGAGGAGATTTAAGTGGAAGAGTATGGTGCTAAAGGGACAATCAAATACTTCCATTAATACCTCCCATTGGCTTGATAAAGCTAGGAATCAGAGCTAAGTCAATGACAGATTTACTAGGAAAACCAACCTCCTATGCCTTTGGCTCCCTTTGATCATGGTAAAATTCTGGTAGCAGAGACCTGAATACATCAAATACTGACCTTCCTCATTCTCCCCAAAGGACACTCTATGTCTGTGATGGCAATAAGTGACAGAAGGAAAAAGTTAAACATTCCTAATCAAAAAACAGATAAACAAAATGCAGAGTAGGTGATTGACAGCTATTAATGAAATGATCCTTGGCCAGATGAATAAAATACTCCAAGTATCAGGCCTTTTCTAGGTGACTAGCATGAGCTAAACCCATCAGTGTAGAATAAAATAGCTAGACCTGAAGGTTTCTAAACAATGAGCTGATGCCTACACATCATAGTTGTTGTTTTTTTCTCACCTTTGATTTTCTTCATATGGGTTGTTGCTTAAGATGTTCTTCATTCAGTTTCGCAATCAAGAATTCACTTCATGATTGCCCTTTTGTTGTAATCATTTTTGAAGTTTTAATTTCCAAATGGCAATTTGCTGAATTCTGAGTCTCAGTGTGAAAGTCCCTTGGAGGTCATCTAAGCCATCTAAGCTAAGCATTGCTAAAGATTGGGGAAAATCACTAGATTTGGATGGAGGCTGAGGATAAGGACTGGGATCTGGCACAGCAAGTGCCAGTGATCTGATCACAGAGCAAGTGTGATCTGAAAAAGTCACTTCATATCTCTGACCTCCCTATCCTCTACATATTAAAATCTTGTGAAGCCAGAATCACCATTGAAACAAAGGGAGGTGGTTAATAAGAAGGATCTTGTCTCAGCACTTGTCGGTTTGCTGTGCTTGTTGAAAGTTTTATTAGTCTTTGGATAGAGATAGATAAATGTAAATATATTGAGGTAAAGTGTGGGATAGTAGGGTAGAGAGTCAGGAAAAACTGTGTTCCTGGCTCTCCTCTGATGTGTAACTTTACAAAAATAACTCCCCTCCCTCATGGTTTTAGGCAATTTTTTTTACTATAAATTATAAAATTTTTGCTAATTTATACTGATAAAGGAGATGAATTCTTGGGGACATTCCTATGCTAATGGAAACAAGAGCGTAGACTACCCTGCTCCCTCTGCAACTTGTCTCAATGGATCTATAAAATATCAGGAAGCTGGGAGGTCTAATGTGTCTCATGCTGGACTTGGACTCAAGAAGAGCTAAGTTTGAATCTTGCCTTAGTCATTGGTGTCGTCTTGGGCATTTAACCCCTGTGGGTCTCAGTTTCTTAACCTATGAAATGGACATGATAATTATACCTGTTACAGAATTGTATGAAGATCAAAAGATCACGTATATAATATAAAGTTAAAAGTAGTATCTTAATGTTATTATCATTATTGTTATTTAAATGCTAGGCGATGCCTACATTAAGTATATCCTTCAAAAATATGTTTCCAGAGCCCAAGTTTGGTTGACTCATGTAGATCTCCACATTCTATTTAAGTGAGTTAAGAGGAGAAAATAAACAAACATGCCAGGAGAGAGGAAGAAGCAGTCAGTGCCATGCAATCCATGCAATCCCAGAGAGCAGAGCAGACCAAAAGCCAGAATAAAGGCAAAGGAAAGGAAATACTGACGAGCTTGTAGTTAGAAACCATCCGAATAGCCAAGAGGCTCAAAGATCAAGGTATTAATGCCATGAGTTAAGAGCAGAGAAATGCAGTAAGAGATCTTAGGAACAGTGCTTTGTTGCTTGAAGGGACTTTAGGACTCATAAGTCCAACCAGAAACTCCCCAATGTCACCAGCCAGGCCACCTGCTCTCTTCTTAAATCACTGTTTCCATTTTCTCCCCATTCCAGAATGGAACCCTTCCAACACCAAAGGCACCTTGGCTTGCTAGGACAGCTTTGGCCTTATCTTGTTCACTTCTCCACTTCTCCCACCTTTGTTGGACGTCTCCCGCCATGCCACCCTCTAAGCCTTAGTCTTTCCAGCTCACCTTTATGTGTTGTTCTCCCAACCAGAAGGGGATATCCTTGCCAAAAATCTCTTGTTTTTGTTTCCTCAGGATGTAAGAAACTTGAAGCCCTACTGATGTGGGAACATAAAGTGCTCAATATGAGTAAGTTGAAAGAAGTTGGAAAAAAGTTAGCTTTGCCATGTGCTTGACAATTACTTACTGATGACAACATAGGAGAGAAGAGAGTCGATGAACAACTACCCAGTGACTGTGGTAGGCACTGTTTTGAATTGGGCTAGAGGATGTCTGTCTTGAGTTCTATTCTAAGGGAGAAGGAAGTCTCAGGTAAAGGCAAACATGACATCATGGGGCGGGGTGGGGGCTCACAGGATTTATAAACGATGGCAGAGTCTCCCAAGAGCCCTAACACTGGCCTGAGATGACATTACTCACAGGCAGATACACTGAATCACTCTAAGGAAATGGACCCATTTCTACCATTAGGGACAGAGAATGATGAACAGTCTGTGATCTCTCTTTAAGAGACAGAACATTTTGTCTTGGGATGGAATTTGGGCTTTCTCTAAATGAAAGGATTTCATTCTTTCTACAGCCTTTCATAAGCCAGTCATTTCCCTCAGGACTCTCTGCCTGTAGGATTCAGCTCAGAATTCAGCCTCAGTCTCCGTAAACTGGCTAGGTCTCTATCCGCTTCTTGGACCTAGCCCAGGCTCCATCTTGTTGAATAATACAGTAATCAATGCTTTGATATCTATTTTTGTCAATCAAATCTCTAGCTTTAGTCCTGCTGGTAGCCTCTACCATCTGTGACCCTAACGCAATGCTCCTTCATTTCTGACTCAGTTTCTCTGGTTTCCTTCAAGACACGTCAAATGCTTGCCTTCAGGAGGCCTTTCCCAGTGGCACAGATCAAAATACCTGCCTTTATTAGGTCACCTTCCATCTATACTGTAGATATCTTATAGATACCTAGTTACACACACAAACCCTACAGATAAAAGGTGCTCAATACATATTTATTTTTGCTGATCTCTCCATGTCCAACAGTGCTGCTTCCTGATAATTGCCTCTACCCATAATGCTAATGCAACCTTATTTTATCACCAAATTGCATCCCTTCCTAGTTGGGCAGCTATCCTCCCCAAGGAGATTGTCTAATATCTTATGCACTATTTAAATTTCTGGACTGGCCCCAGGCTCCTTAATCTTCTATAGGCAATCTTCTCAACATCTTTAAGACTCTTCCTTAAAAGAATATGATTCTTGTAACCAAGGAATAATGTTCTAAATTGATTAGAATAAAATTTTCAAAAAAAAATAAAGAATCTTCTTTAAGAGATGGCAGAGTATTGGACCTGAAGTCCAAAAGAGAGTTCAGATCTACCTTCAGATAATTACTAGCAGTGAGCTCTGAGAAGTCACTTAATAATCTATTGTTCTCATGTACCTCCTCTCTGAAACTGGGAGACTATAAGCATCTACCATGCAAAGTTATTGTGAGGACCAAATAAGAATTATCTTCAAAGTGCTTAGGACAGTGCCTGGCTTCTAGTTAGTGCTATATCAACACTAGCTATTATTATTATTATTATTATCATCATCATCATCATCATCATCATCACCACCAACATATTATTAGCAAATGATGCTTGAAACATCTTAGTCATAGGGCAAAGCGAAAGATTCACTGCTTAGTTCTAAAATGCCACTCCATGGAACACGGTTGCTTCTTCTATTAATACCTGAGCTAGGACTCTGAGCCGACTCAATGACAAATGTGAAATTGTCATACATTTAATATGAAAATTAAATTTTGAAAATTGCTTGGAAATTGCTATCTTTTTTCTAGGTTTCTTGACCTTCTTTGAATAACAGGGACATGCAAGGGCAGAATGAGAGTTATATCCTCCTTTTCTTAGATTATATGGCTGCCTTGCTTCCTTTTTCAGCCAAGGAACTACCTCATGGACCTGTTCAACCCATTTCTCCACAAATAATTCTTGTGGCTTGATGGTGACTAGTCTAACCAAGACTGTGAACTAATGTCATAAGGTTACGAGGATATGGCATTAGAACTGATAGGTGCTGAAAACTGTCAGCATTGTAGATCTATCAGAGAAGCATTTGTTACTTTGATTTTTAACAATATGATTAAAGACAGCATTACGCTGTTGATTCTCCCACACCACCAGGAGGTCTGAATTGGAGTCTGGAAGATCTAAATTAAAAATCCTGCTCCAAACATTTCTTAGCTATGTGACCTTTGGCAATCATTTAATTTTTTTAAGTCTGTTTCCTGGTTATAAAACTAAGGCTTTAGACTCAAGGACTTCTAACATGCCTTCTGGCCCTAAATCTAAGATCCTGTGATCTTTCTTGGAAACAGGTATTATTTCATTATTGAAATTTGTATCTGCAGCTCCAACCATAATACCTAGAAAACAGAATTTGCTTTAAAAATGTTTATTGTTTGGTTTTGTATTTAAGAGTCTGGACTTATAACTTCTGTGTCCAGAGAACTTTTGGTGTTGAAAGTTCTTCCAGGACACAGATCTACCAATCTGCTGATAGCATATTTTTTTTAATTATTAACTTCTGTCTTTGAATCAATATTGTGTACTGGTTTCAAGGCAGAAGAGTGATATAGACTAGGCAATGGGGGTTGAGTGACTTGCCCAGGGTCACATAGCTAGGATGTGCTTCAGGCCAGATTTGAAACCAGGACCTCCTTTCTGGGTCTGGCTCTCAATCCATATGCCTCCTAGCATATTGTTTTAAGAAAAAAAAATTAACCTAGGATTTGCACACACATGTTAATAACTATTTCAATTAATATAATTTTATAATATATTAATACTAGTTAATCATTTAATAATTATAAAATTGTAATTAATTATAATTACCCACATATCATAGTTAATAAAGCTATACATTTGGTGAATTTTTTTTCCATTTTGATCCTATATATTTTATTTTGTGCATTTAAATTATGCTGAGATGAAGCCCCAAAGCATAAGATCAGCTGTGTTAGATGCCTTGGACAATGAGAGGTGAGGTAAATTTTACAGGGTTACAAAGATAATTTTAGTAACCCACAGTAGAATTAGAACTCTGGACTTCTATCTCTAGGGCTGGCCCTGATTCACTATCTAATTGAATGTTTCTTTTGTAGTGTATCATTTAGCATATATGGGTTTGTCCCTTTTCAAAGTTTCTCCTTCCTCTGGACTCATATAAGAATATTCTTTAAATTTGCATTTAATTTTTCTTGAATAAAAGACAAGTTTTCAGAGAAATTAATTTTATACAAAAAACTTCTTAGAAATCATTTCTAGTTCTTTTGGTCCCTTTGTTTGGGGGGGGTGGCTTGCTTTTTATACCTTCAGTTCTCTGAAGATGTGTTAGTTCTTATTCTAAGTTCTATAGGCCTATTTGATGCATTATTATTGTTCTTTATTTGCAAAGAGGACCAATGACATTAGAGGGTAATATCTTGACTTCTTCATGGATTTAAGTGAGGCAGCGTTACACAAAATCATCAGCCTCATTCTCTCTTCCAGTCATCCAAATGCAGGGACAAGACAAAAGTCAGGATGTAGCAAATGAACCTGATGCCTTTAGTGTCTGACTTGGCTTTAAGAATTCCACAGCATCTGCATCAGCTAACTTCATGGTCATTGGAACAAATTGTTCTTATCCTCCATTCTATTGGGAGAAGTCTTCTTGGACTTGGAGTAGATACCCTCCTGACTCACCAAGTCAGGCTTGTGGTCCAGTTGTTACATTCAACCTGGTTTGGTCCATCCCTTCTGTGTGATGCCCTCTATTCAGAAATGAAACCATTTACTATCAAATTGCAGATACTAGACAAGCCCAGATAAGCTTCCCCATTTCCTACTACTTTCCTGATCCTTTTTCTTCTTTGTACTGTTTCCATTTCAGGTACAAAATAGGCAAAGCCCTACTCATCTCCATAAATAGGATACCTGGCAGAGATGAGTTGTAATCTATGAGCAGATGAAAACCACAATGACTTCTGTGACTGCTCTGCCCTTTCAGAATCATTTCTACCTCACTCTGCATCATGACCTCTTTCCTGGATCTGATGGATACATTCTATGTTAATATTCTTTGGCTCCAATGGACTTGTTCTGGGAAGGCTTCTCTCATCTTGCCAGTTGTTGCTTTTTTATTTTCTCATTAACTTTCATCACCCTATATTTGTTTGGGCAGGTAGGTGGCACAGTGGATAGAACATCTCGCCTGGAGTCAGGAAGACACATCTTCTTGAGTTCAAATCTGCTCTCAGACACTTAATAGCTATGTGATTCTGAACAAGTTACTTAACTCCACTTGTCTGAGTTTCATGAACTGTAAAATGAGCTGGAGAAGGAATTGCAAAACCACTAAAGTATTTTTGACAAGAAAATCCCAAATGGGGTCACGAAGAGTTGGACACAATTGAAATGACTGAAAAATAATATTTGGGTACATTGTGTCCACCTAGAAAAATTAAGTTTATTGAGGATAGGGGCCATTTAGATTCTGTCTTTTTTCTTCAGGACCCAGCTTAGTAGACATTTAATAAATACTTGCTGAATTGAATAGAATTCTTTTCATCATCTACGTTGACTCATTATGTATTTCTGTGTTGGTGATAAGAACTAGTTTCTCCTTGCTCACCAACTTTGTGAGTCCAACTTAGAAAATTATGGGCTCTCAGCTTTCTTAAATCATATTCAGTGGCATTATGATAAATGCTTCTTAATAAAAAGATAATCTTTATCAAGCAACCAAAATGAGTATTCTCAATCATTAACATGGTTTGCATGTATGCTATTTTCAATGATGTTGTTCATTATTATTTGTAATAAATTAAATTAATTAAAAGCAAGGAAATAGATTAATATTATAGAACAAGAGATTAAATTAATAGGGCCAAAGACCAGCATGATGCAGTAGAAAGTGAATTGAAACAGAAATAAGGAAACTTGGGTCCTTGAGCTGGAGCTTCATCACATATCAGCCATATTAGGAAAAACACAAAAACTTTTTGGATCTCACCCACTTCATCTTTCAAACAGACAATTGCATCTCCTGTTGACTTTATCCTCCATGGATCAAAATCATTTCCACATTCTGTTGCAATGTTCCAGCCAAAGGAGTTTCAAGGAATGAGGCTTTTCAATGCTAGCATGAACTGGGCAACAAGACCATGCATAGGAGCACATAGAGTTTAGTAGGTACCATAAATAGGGATGGACAATATAAAAAGTTGTAGAGAAGACTGACTTCTCCAAAAGCAGGCCATGGTCAATGACTCATTGAAATTATGAGTTGCTCAGTCTTTTGGTTCTTGAAGAAATTTTCTTAATCTTCTCACATTCCCCTGTAGTGGAGAACACCAAGTAGACTTTTCTCTTGTACTAATCTTGAAGTTTATCTTTTTAACAGATTTTCAGTGTGAAAATCCCTTCCAGCACTTTAGATTTGTAACTAGAAGTCAAGTGATTGATCTCAAGATTACTCGGTTTTCAAATGTCAGGGCAGGATGTGAGTATCATCTTCCTGACTTGAAGCCCAAATTTGATCCACTATATAATTTTTTAAACCCTCATCTTCTGTCTTGGAGTCAATACTGTGTATTGGTTCCAAGGCAGAAGAGTGGTAAGGGCTAGGCAATGGGGGTCAAGTGACTTGCCCAGGGTCACACAGCTGGGAAGTGTCTGAGGCTGGATTTGAACCCAGGACCTCCCATCTCTAAGCCTGGATCTCAATTCACTGAGCTACCCAGCTGTCCCCTCATCCACTATATCATACTAGAGGTAGGGGGACTCAGACCACATGCCTGAGTGAAAGTGGGAAGTAATAAGAATACATTTTTTTTCTTAATAAATTCTGCAAACCTAACAGATGCTGCAAATGTCCACAAAGAGTATATACATGGCTCAGCTCTGGATAGAGGGCTTGATAGGTAAAGTGCTAGTGTTTGATCAGTGTTGATAAAAGCTGTCTCTATGCCTGGCCACTGGCTTCTCTCGATTTTCTAGAAAATAATTTGCCTAAAGATTTAAATCACAGTAATGCAGTTAGACTAGTCTGGGGTTAGCCATCTGGCTTAGTGGCTCATTAGTAAAGAAATGACCCCTATGAAGGCAACACAACTGGGTCATTCCAAATTAATGAACCCCTCTACTTTATCGTCTAGTACAGCTACGAACGTCTCGATGAAGGTTCCTTTTATCAGGCTATCATTTTTACATGAGAAAAATAGAGTGTGGAATTTGGGTGGGGGACCTTTGAAACAATTAATACTTAGTATATGGCTGTCATCGCTGAGAGATGCCTGTGTATAAAGATGTTAGCAAGTTCTAGCATGCTTCATTCTACATCTCTCCAATGGTGGAGGGTCCAATGTAACATCAGGCAGGCTTATACTACTTTTCATATTAATATGATGCTTCTCAAGCTCCAGCCCTAAAGTCATGTTTATCATTTCTTTCTCCAAACTGGAAATGAATCACATAACTCTAGGTAGTGATGGGACTTCAGAAGATATGAGCCCAGTCATGGATCCCCTCTCCAGTATCCTTGACAAGAGGTCATCCCAATTGTACTGAGATTCTGCCAATAACCTGCTCATTTTACTTTTGGTCATTCTACACATCAGGCTATTTTTTCCTTGCACTGAGCTGAGGAGAAACTTCTCCATTGCTAGTCATCACTCTAACTCTTCCCCTACTTCTGCTCTTAGGAGCCAAGACAAACAAATATGGCCATTTGACTGCACATCAGCCCTTTCACTATGGGATGCTCTCCATCTTTCCCCACTGCCACTAGTATTTACATGGATCCATCCATGTTGGCTCTCCTTGAGGGCAAGGACAGGATGTCCTGGTTGGCTGGTCAAGGTTGGGAATATGCAATTAGAACACTGAATGGTATGATTTGAATTGATACCCAGAATGGGGATGGAAATACGATTTTGGCCTCAGAATCACTGGGGCCGAAACCTATATGCTAACTATTTGTGTGCTATCTAGCATGACTGATGTGCATTTTCAGGAGAGATGAGGAATGCATTGTTCTTAGCTCTAAACAAAAGTAAAGACCCTCAACTACAATCCATTCATCACCTGAGAATCAGGAGAGCTGCAGATGGTATAAAGTTAGCTGATGGAAAATTCAGTGGCTTGAGTTCTCCTGAGAGCATCCCACTCTCATGTGACAGTGAACATACCCACTGAGGATTTTTCCCTTCAACCTACTATAAACCTGAGCCAGTCTAAAGAAGAAATTTCTACGAGGTGGCAGAGAAAAAACTCTATTTAACATAGAGGGAACAACTCTTCCCTGGAAGGAAGAGCAAAACCAGGCTGAGAAGGTGATATATCAAATGCTTATTTATCTGAAAATTTACATTTCTAATGAGCATTGCATAATTGATTTTAATAAACCTCCTGCCAGGATAATGTTGTCCATTTCTAGACGAATCTGCTTTTTCATTGGGTTTCTTAATTTCTCTGCATGCCAACTTGTTGTTCTTTGGCAAACCAAAAATGAAATGTGTAAGTAATCATAATGAAAAACGTGAATAAAAGGTCCACTCTTTTTCTTCCTTCTCTCCTTTCCAAACAGCCTCTTGGGCTCAGCTGTATGTGCTGCAAACAGGTGTAAGGGCCTCTAATATCAGCTAATTTGTCACCAGAAAACAAAGGCAGAGGCCCAGGGAAAATATGCTTCAAGAGTCAACTTTCTTCAACTATAGTCAAGGGCTGAGAGCTTGTCATTTTCCAGAAAGCAGACTCAAAGATGGATATTCTGAAGGGAAACAGGTAATTCATTTTCTTACAGATCTTACCATATTAGTATGGTAAGAAAGGGCCAAGTACCGTTTTTTAAGTTAAAAAATTAGAAACTTTAAGAACGCCACCCCTAATACATCACCCCAGAATCTGTGAATATTTTCAAGAAGAAATTCTGACAAAGAAAGTGAGTTTTGATATTTCTAAACATCACAAAATTCCAAACTCTTGAATATTTCCAGAGCAAAGTAAATAGGAAGACAAAACAGCATTTTTAGGAAATCTAACATTATTTGCACAAAAATTAAGCCTTAAAAACAAAAACAAGAATGAGCTTTTAGATGGGGAATCAGTATTCGTGGGCTACTCTAATAACTCCGTCAGTGCCATCAGCGTGTGGCCTTGTATCTGGGAGTCTTTTTTTTAACAGTAAATTCTCTGCCTGATCACTCCTACCATGTCAGTAAAACTCAATTTCATTCTTTCTACAGATTTCTATAATAAAGCTAACACGGCTTGGGCTAGGGCCTTTGGTTTCTACTGCTCGAGATAATGTGATTATGTTGGATATTCCTGTTTACTCTACGTATCAATGTCAATCTTTTCTGACTCCTCTATGACATTCTCTATCAACCGGAGATTGCATGGCCTTTAATACAATAGCCTAAGAGAATCAAGGGTTTCATTACATTAATATGTCTCTGGTTAATTCTACCTTATCTCCTTACTCAGCTTAGCCTTAAAACCCAATTAAAATCTAATTTATCTGATCCCTGGATTCTGAATACTGTTTGGCAATGAATCTAAAAGCCTTGTAGTAACTACATTACTACACATTGTGCCCTAAGGTATTCAGTATAATGTTAAAAAAATTCAATAAATGCACATTTAAAGCCTCCAAATTCTCTTTGGGGTCTCCTCCATTTCATGCGTAAGAACAAATACTTTGGATTAATGTACAAAGCCTGTTATCTTGGTACATTGTTAAAATAAGGGATGAGCAGCCCATATTTTCATTCTGACCTGCGTCCAGTCATGTGACTCTCCCAGGCACTTGCCTCCAACTTTAATTTGATTTTCTTTCTCAAAAGAAAGGCAGGTAATGGCTCTTCAGAAGCTGCAAGCCCAGGAACACTTCACAATCCGATAAAAAAGTGTTGACGCTACTTTGAATACATGGAGGACCCAAAGCTGGCATGTTAAGAAATATATTTGTGGTACAGAGAAGGCGCTTTATGGGACGTCTCAGACCAATGCATCGCCATTTGGTATTTCGGCCACTCTGTCACCTTCATACGCAACATTTCTGCCATGATGTGAGGTTCTGTAAGAAGCTCAGAACTATAAAACGAGCTTTTGAAAAAAATAGACACGTGCCTGGTTGGCCTTTCTGAAAGGTATCCAGTAAGACTTCTACAGGGAGGTCATTTCCCCCCATCCTTTCACTCCTCCTTCCTTGAGACAAGTACACAATTCTAGCTGGACCACTGGGTGTTCTTGGATAAGTCAATTAATCTATCCACATATTTAATTAATAATTAATAGGCACTAAACTAGGCATTGATTAATCATGGAAACCCTGGGACCCCCAGCTCTTCTGAACAATGGAGATTGGTCCTGGCCACACTATGTGCCCAATTATTGATAGGAGGATCCAAAGGCAGAATAGAGTCATGGTAAATACAGAGCCCTTTGGAAATGAGCTGCAAGTCAGAAACGATCTCTTTTATGATTTTTTTTCTTCATGATAGAGTTAGAATTCCATTAGGTAGGTAGGTGATACGGTGGATAGAGTGCCAGGCCTGGAGTCGGGGGACCTGAGTTAAAATCTGGGGGTTGCTTCTATTTATTCATATATAAAGGGAGCTGGAGAAGGAAATGGCAAACCATTCCAGTAGCTTTGCCAAGAAAACTCCAAATGTGGTTGAGTCTAATATGACTGAAATGGCTGAATGACAATAATCTTCCATTATATCCATATACCATAATTTGTTCAACCATTTTATTTAGTTCCCAGTTCTTTGACACCAAAAAGGAACTTTTATGTTTCTTTACACACACACACACACACAAATGTTGGACTTGTTTTTCTTTTGTTGATCCCTTTGGATTATAGACATAATAACTGTACATATTTTAATAATGGGGGGCTAATTAAAAAATTCTTCCTAGAATATCTGAAACAATAAACAGATCTCTCAATGGCACACAGAATTTGGCATTTTCTTTTTAAAGAGGAAATTGATAATGATGAAATATATATATTTTATATACCATATATAATAGATGCATATATTATATAAAATTAATATATCAGGGCAGTTAATTTTTTAGGTGTTTTATACTTATTACAAAGAGATGGCAAAGCTGTTTAATTATAAAGAAATGTGTGTCCCTGGAGAAGAACTGAGAAAATTCATCTCTCTCTTTTCTTTTAAGAGATGAGAGGTGTTAAAGATTGCAGATATTTTAAGGAATAAAAGTTTACCTTCTGTCTTAGAATCAATACTAAATATTAGTTTGAAGGCAGTAGTTGAAGAGGTAGGCAATGGGGGTTAATTGAAGCTCAAACAACTAGAAAGATTCTGAAGCCCAATTTGAATCCAGGACTTCCCATCTCTAGGTCTGGCTTTTTATTCACTGAGCCACTAGTTGGCCCTGAATATACTTTTCGATGAATTGAAGAGTTAGGGGAGTTGGCTGAACTGCTTTTATTTTCTGTTTCTCTTTAAAGTTTTATTTAAATTGATAGCTAAATAGGGAAGGGGAAAGGAGTATATTAAGAGGTAACATCCAAACCCAAACCATCAATAAAAATGAGATAGAGATGGAGAGACAGTCAACAATAAAGAAGAGACAGAGATAGTCTTCAATAAAAAAAGAGACAGAGATAGTAAGGCACAGAGAAGGACAGAGATATAGAGAACAAATATATTTCATCCAACCTTATTTTGGAAAGGAATATTTTTGACTAAGGCTCTGGAATTATGTTTAAAGCTCCCATGATGGTAATGTCAAGATATACTATGGAAGTTATCATGGGGCATCATTCATTAGTTCATGTCACATACATGTCACTGTGTAGAAAGTTACAGAA
Organism: Monodelphis domestica; assembly: GCF_027887165.1. Lineage (NCBI taxonomy): Eukaryota > Metazoa > Chordata > Mammalia > Didelphimorphia > Didelphidae > Monodelphis > Monodelphis domestica. Next base: position 732,643,791 of record NC_077227.1, read on the forward strand.
GGTATTAATAATCCAGAAATTTACAAATAGATTGAATTTTTCTAAGTCCATTTGTCATTTATAGAACCTCTAATTCCCCTAGATTGTTTTGTCTTAATGTTGATCTGGATCGACTTTGTTCTTTCTCTCAAAGATGCTTGACCTCAGTGTTTCACTTTCTTTTGCCTAAGCCACTGGTATAAATAAAGACAAAGAAGGAAACACTGGATGGAAAGTCATCCTGAAAGATATTATCAAAGTCTGATGAGAAAAGGGAGGATGGCAATTTAGTCAGAATTCAAATATTTGGTATGTTCCCCTAAGATCTGCTGGGATTGATATCAAAAGATCTGGATGAAAATCCAGAGCTCTTCGATGGAGAGATGGACACAGAAAGGAGTGGTAGAGAAAGACATTTTATAGATAGGTTTTGATCTAGACCTTTGGGGGCAGGGAATCAGCACATCAAGGAGAAATGACAAATCCACTGTCAGTTTTGTGAAACTACATAACACAGCATTCTTTGTAAAAGTAACCAAACTCTATGGATTCTGACTGCAATTTTATATGACAACTTTGAGTGGTGAGGTGGGAGGAAACATCATGGAGAGGAGAGGCTAGAGTGCTGGACTCAGACTGAGGAAGATATGGCTTTGAATTTTTGCTTAGGCAAAACTCTTCTCAGCCTCAATTTCCCTACTTGTAATTTGAGGGTGAAAATATAGTTCCTTCCTTATGGAATGGCCATGAGGATAAAATCAAAGGAGATTATATTTTCAAAGCATTTAAAAAAACCTGTAAATCCCACATAAATGTGAGTTAAGAGTGTATTACTCTGATGATGGGTACTACTACTACTACTACTACTACTACTACTACTACTACTACTACTACTACTACTACTACTACTACTACTAGATATAGCAGTACAGCTGGAAGAAACACTTCATTGCTTTGTGCTTAGTATCTCATTATTCTACATTTGTCATTAGGACCTTTCCAAAATGAAAGCTAAAAATTGCTTTCACTTTAAAGACTTTCCTTCTTTTCAGTAAATCTCTAGGAGGTATTATGTGGGAGGAGGAGAAAATTCTGGAACCTTTAATTTGGGCTGTACCAGGTTTATGATCATGGACCTTTTAAATAATGGGAAAGAATGTCTTTATAGATATTTAACAAAAGCTTAGTTAATGGGGAGTTAAACTGCACTGTTAATCTATGCTTTGTGGAAGTACGTCTTAACATGTGGGTGATAAGAGCCTTAAGAAAGACATTCAGCAGTAGGAAAGCAATTTTAGACACAAGGCAAGTATATTGTTGCATTGTCTTTGTAGATTCTTTTTATTTACAAAATTAAAATGTATTTTAGCAAAAATGGGTGGATTTTCAAATAAAATGCAGCTTCCACAAAAAAACTAGTAAAAACTATTATTTAACTATTAAGAGCTAGTAGTAGTAGTTAGTAGTAGTACTGGTGGTGGTGGTATTAGTAGTCATTAGTAGTAGTAGTCAGTAGTAATGGTGGTAGTAGTAGTAGTAGTAGTAGTAGTAGTAGTAGTAGTAGTAGTAGTAGTATTTTTATTGTCCACATAAGTTTATTTCATCAATAAGATAGTTGAAATAATTGTTTATGTTGAGAATTAGTTTTTAAAACTGAACAGTAAGGTGATAATCATTACCAAACAAAACTAAAAATATATTAAAAACAGATTTGCATTTATCTTGACTACCTGAATGAATCAAAGTCGAATGAAAGGATCCTGAAGAATATGTCAATGGAGACTTTCAAGGGCTTAAGGATGGATGTCACTGATGCTTCATTATGTCTAATTCCATCTAATAATTCTCAGCTTTCCTTTTACTTGAAAGAAGCCTGGTACTAGCACAATTCTTGTTTATCAACAATTATTGGAGTCGATTTTGGGCTCATGAAAGTAACAAACTAGCTCAACATAAAAGAGTGGATTTCTGGACCTAACATGAAAAAGGTGGAATAGAAATGGGAAAACTAAAGGATGTTAATGTTTCTGCAAGAAAAAAGAAAAAAACCCTATTATCTGACTAAGAATGAAATGAGCTACAAACCGTTGAATGATGGTGGTTGTTGGTACAGAAGACAAAAGTGTGAATTCTCTGTGATTTGGAAGAAAGGAATTGGTAGGGGTGTGTGTCCCACTTCTAAAGCCATTCTAGTTAGTGCCATGAGGCAGGAGGAGTATTAGAGAAAGGAAAAGCAGGCTAGGTCAGGGAAGTGGAAGGCAGTATGTGACCAGGTTTTTGAACATTTAGAATTTGAGTATTTATCATGGATGGCAATGCGACCTATAACCTGAAGATAAGCTTGTTACCTCAGTGAGCTCTTTGCCTTTGAAAGCATACGCCAGTGACAACTTCCTACATAGTAAGAGAAATTAAAATAAAAAAAATTACTCAGCATAATATAGAAAAATTCCACATGCATATGTAGTCATATCAATACATATTCTCAGTACCTTCTCAGAAAGGCAAATGTATTCAAACTCATAATATTTTACTCTATTGTTTTTGTACTTAAAAAAACTGAATTTAGAATATTTAACTTGTTCCCACAAACCTTTTGAATCTGGTGGCTTGTTAGAGAGATCCTGTACCAAATAAAAATAAGCCTCGTGTTTTGTTTATTATTGAATCTCTTTTATTGCAACTGTACAACATCAGAATGTAGATCTCTTAATTATGCAGAAGATATTTGCAGCATACAAGTCTGCCCTCTTCTGGGCATAGTCTGTTTCTTAAGAGAAAAAAAATTAAAATAAGAATAAGGATGAGATTTTTTAAATTTAGTTTGAATTCAGTTAGCCATTGCAATGAAGAAAACTGAAGGAAGGCTGAGGTGTCAGAGCCTTAGCATCTCTAAAGAGAAGCTGGAAGCCTGCCTTCCTTGCCTGAAGCATCATGGACAAATAATCAGGATACTGAATTACTTTCAAATCATAATTGGCAAAAAAAAAATGATTATCCTCTGCCCCAACTTCTAGCTTGAGTTTTGGCCCCATTTATCTAGGATGCATAAAATGACAGTCCAAGGCAGATCCACATGATCATGTCATGAACTCCCTGTCAAAGAAATGCCACACTAAGACATATCTAGTGGTGCAAAAGACCCAGAATGTACACTCTGATAATGACACACCAACTGATTGCTTCAGGGAAGAGGCTCTTCAGCTTTAGAAAGCAATGTGTAATGGTGTGGGGATGTCGATCCTTTAATAGACCAAATTCCTTTAGTGATCTGCTATGAAGCTTTGAATTTGGCTAGTTCTCTTTCTAAAGCCGTCTCTACACCTTTCCGAGTAACAAACTGCCTTTTTCTCATTGTACAAAACAAGTACTAAGTCTGCTTTTTTCAAAACATTAAAGTACACAACTGAATTCTATGTAATTGTAGTGACCAAACCTGTTTCCCAAAAAGGCCTGGAAAAATATACCTGCATCCCTTTTTTGCAGAAGGAGGAGAATATTGTAATAATAATCTACACCTGCAGATATTGTCACATTCAAGGATGTATTGGTTTTGTTGACCTGCTTCCCCCACCTTGCTGTTGTTGTGGTTATAGTGGATGTCTCTCTGGAGAGGGAAATATATATATATATATATATATATATATATATATATATATACATATATATATATATGTATGGAAATGAAGATGAAAAATAAAAATATGAATATAATATGTATTTTAATTGCTTCTGTTTATATTAAAAAAGGGTTGTTTCTCAGTATTTAATAAACTAAATGAAGATACCAAGTCAAATCTATTCATTCCAAATTAAAAAATATGCTATTTTTCTCAATGTATGTAAAAGATAAAAAAAATGTCTAAAACTTAATCTCTACCAGGAATAAAAGAACCCATTTAAAAAAATAAAGTTTTTAGCCTTTTTGATAATGTTAAAATATGTTTACTCTTTTCAATAAAACTAGGCTAGTTTAATATTAGCCTGTTATTTTAAAATGCTTTTTAAGTGCTTAGCCAAGGAATAAATAATCAAAACCATTTAACGTCATTATGATGGTCTAAGGAATCACAAGAGCATCAATGTGTCTCTAAAATGTCTCTCTGAGTTTGTGACAAACACCTGGGATCTCTGGGAAATATTGGGGTACCTAGGTCATTTACCCTGGGTTTGATTAATAAGCACTAATTGATGATGGTGATGGTGATGATGGTGATGATAACATGGAAACCAAAAATCCTGCAAGGCAAGAAAAGACATCTGTAATTATTCAAAATATGCACAAACAAAAATTTTCTTATTATTGTCATCTTGGATTATATATGGATGAGATCTTTTGGGGAACTAACAAATAATGCATAATCATGACACATTATAGCCCAAGAAACATACAATCTAGCACAGAGTTCTTTGGACTAGGACTCCACCCTGGAAAATTTAAAGCCAAAGGCTTCTTGTAATCACTTCTTTTAATCAGGAAAAGAAAAAAAAATAAATCCATGTATATCTATTCTCTTCTTTTCAAATGGAAGGCAGACCAGTTGGTAAAGAACTTTCCACAACCTACCATACTACTAACCTGCTAAGAAGCTAGACTATCCTACCCTTTCTATCTATCTGTCTCTTCAGTAGAATGCCCTGGTTTAAAATCTGTTTCATTTAATATCCTCTTTTAAAAGCACATCATTTAAATTATAGCTAAAACGCTTATTGACATTTAGCTTTAAATATAAAAATAGTTAAGGTCAGGGCAACATAGAGACTCGTGCAAATAAGTCTCTCTCCAAATGGAGCTCAAAACATGCTCCCTCTTAAATGAGGGCACTCAAATCTCCTACTTCTAATGGTTGTTGCTATGTTTCCCCATCTACATTTCTTATCTTCCCCTATTAAACTATAAATCCCTTAATAGCAGGGACTATCAGTTATTTGTTTTTGGATCTCCTCAAGTGCCCAGCACAGTTCATGTATGTAAGGAATGATGATGAATGATTTTTTTTTACAAACCCTTACGTTTTGTCTTAGAATCAATACTATGTATTGATTCCAAAGCAGAAGAATAGTAAGTTTAAGCATGTTGGATAAGTGAATGGTCCAGAGTAACACAGCTCAGAAGTGTCTAAGGCTAGATTTGAACCCAGGACTTCCTGTCTAAGTCTCATTCTCAATCCACTGAGCCATCTAGCTGCCCCTGCATAATACATTTTGAAACATGTCTTCTAGGAGAAACAAAAATAGTTCAACACTCTGAGGAGTAACTTTAATGTCATTGATCTTTGGCACTGTGGCAAACACTGTTGTTTTTTTCACATCCCTGAAACCTAGGACAGAGCCTGGCATGAAAAAGGCACTTGGTAAATGCAACAATGCATAATGAATGAATGAATTTCCTTTAAATTAAAGTTGTCTAATATGTACAAGTATAGAAATGGCTTAGCTAGCACCTTTACTCCAAAGGCATGAGGATGGTTTAAGATCTTATAGTGGGCCAAAAGATTAAAGAAATTCCTGAAAAAAAAAAAAAAAACATGGTCTGAGAATTTAGGTTATAGGTGCATTTGGAAAATTGTTCATTTTATGAAATAATAAGTTAGGGATATAGTATTTAGATATTAATGATAATAATTATGATTGTATGATTAAACCTATAATTTCATCAGATCAGAGAACTCCTGAAGAGAACTCCTCTACAACTATAGATGTGTACCTTATTAGCAATTTCTGGTCACAAAGAATTGAATTCAAGTCTTCCTGATGTGAAAGTCAAGTTTTCTTTCTACTACATTATATGATTCTCTGATCAATTAAAAATCCAATTAGAAAATCTCTTCATGAAATACATCCCTATTAAACAGAATATGTAGAAGGAGATCAAGAAACCCACCCCACCCTAACACATGGTGAAAGACAATGCCTTTTGTCATCCCAATAGGATGTATGTAACATTAACTATGCCTCACCCACCATGACAATATCTAATAACACAATACAATTAAAACAGTTTTAAAGTCCCTATGGAAGCAATGAAATCAATATGATTAAAATAGAGGGGGAAAGTATATTCCAAATCCATCACATTGCTCTGAAAGGGAGAGCAAAAAAGTGTGGCTGAAGCTTGCAATTGTGAAATCAACTAAAAGGGCAAACATGTTTTAAATACCAGGGACCCCCAGGAACTTACTGCAGCCCACTCCTCTGGGATGGATAACCCTTGTTAACTTTGAATCAAGGCTGACTCCCATTGTCCAAAAATTTTATCAGGCCTACTGATGCCTTATGATCCAAAGTCACATCAGGTTAGGTAATTATTGCTTTTTTAGTTCCTTTTATTTATTCAGAATATTATCTACATTTTGATGGCTCTTAGGGAAAAGAATATAGCAATCTCTGAACAACCAGCTTGTCATCCTTGTCAAATACTACAGGAAATCAAAATTTCATACAGTCAAGTGACTTTGGGGGTGGAAGTTAGTGAAATTGTAAGTGAAATATAGAAATCCAAATGGAAGTCATGAGAGTCCATGATGAAGTTCTTTTTGGGTATTGGGTGATGTTTCCATTCTCCCCTCAGATGGGATATTTGCTGAGCGATGGATGAACAGATGGATTGGCAAAGACACAGATGTCACCAGAGGCTCCAGGAACAAGGGCCAATCTAGGAGAACCCCAAAATTGTGAAAAACAAAAACAAACCCAAATCCTTCTCCCTCTCCAAAAGGAGGAGCTGGCCATTCTTTGGAGCTGTCTTTTCTTACACATCACCATCACTTTCATCTTACCTGGATTTCATCCTTTTACTTATCCCCTAATTCAGCCAGATGCTGGTAAACTATTAAATTGGTCTGTCAAGATCTAAAAAGAAAGAAATGTGGAGCTAAGTATCATTCTCATCCATGTAATGATAGAGCTCCAAATTTCATATTATTTTTTCCTAGAATCACCAGACACATTGATTACCTGAAAAAATAATAGGTATGAAGCCTGCAAAATTCCTTTACAGAGACATAGATTGCATTATTAGTAAACCCAATGAATTAATTTAATCCCAAAGTGACCAAAATTCCAAAATGAGTATCCTATGACCAAATTTCAGGGCTACAGGAGGTGCTGTCAGCTTTATTACTACAAGCAGGGAAACTTTACAAGAATGCACTGAGAAAACATGGAAGGACTAGTTTCTCATTTAGATATCAAGCTAAACTAGAAAGAAATTCTAATTCTGGTTAGACTGATTACTAGAATCCTTCTCTTGCCCATACCAGGAACAAAGAAGAAAATGGCTAGGCATGTCATCATTATGGTAGCAAGAGGTATTCACAGTAATTCTTTCAAGCCATAGGTACCTTTTGATAGTAATGGATTCAAGAGGCAAAACCTTCAGGATCTGCCTGGCTGAGCAAAGAGGTCACATTTGCTTTTTCAACACTGGTATAATACCACCCAATTAAACTCAAGTTAAAATAATGAATTATGTTGAAGATACTAGACTTTAAGATCTCTGCAGGCACTGACTACTTCCCATTCATCTTTGGATATCCCAAAGCACCCAACCTTTCACATCACAAGCATTAAATACCTTGTGAAATGATGGGATGATTTGCCTGCTTAGATCAACAAATCAAGTAGTAATTAAAATAGTGGTTATTTTAGGACAAGATTTGTGTATTGTATTTCTCTTCAAGAAAAGATCATTATATTTAAATAATTGGTACCTATATTTAATTAAAAATGTAAAAGTCACAATATATTTTGCAACATTTTCTTCTTTTTTTAAACCCTTACCTTCTGTCTTAGAAGCACTATTACAACTCTCTCACATTTGAATAGCATTTAGTCCATCAACAATATTCTTGTATATTATCCTTTTTTTTAAATCTTACATGAAAACAATAACATGGAATCAAGTATAATGATTCCCATGCTATCACTGAGGAAGCTGGGTACTAAGAGGTTAAGTGTCTTGCCAAGAGTGATATAACTAGTGAGTGTGAGAGCTTAAATAAGAAGCTAGAGCTCCTAATTCTATGGCCCAGGCTATTTCTACTGCACCAATCAAGATCATAATTGGACTCGTGAGAAGTGATCTGGACATTTAATTCAAGAAGCCAGCAAAGCACTTAATTTCCAGCCTGTATTTTAGATAATAGTATTACTAGTGCCTAGTCAACCAATGACCTCTTAATTACCAACTCTAATGGACTTTTCCCTGTATTCCTTCTCATTTAATTATTATCAACTACTCCCTCCTGAAATGTCCCTTAGCATCTGACACATTGTACTGACTAGTCTTGGTTTTCCTGCTGCCTTCTTGACTTCTCATTCTTTGGAACCTTTCGATATGTTTTCTTATATTTTCTAAATGAGAGTATGATACTCCAAGTTCACTCCTCAGTCACACAAAGTACATATCTATATCTATATCTATATCTATATATATATTATATATATAATGTAAATATATACAAATTTATACACATATCTCCATACAAACCTAGACTGTACATATATAATATGTTAAATATGTTTGGTTATATATGTTCCAAAATTATTGGTAACATTTAAGCTATTAAATCTTAGATGTATTATATATCATATGCATAATATATTTGCCTCATGAATTCCTATACACTTCAATGTTTTCAGCTATCTCAACAAATTAACTAGCAAATCTGTGTCTCAGTCTAATGTTTCTATCAAATTCAGCTCCACAATTTTCAACTCTAAGCAAATATTCTCTCCCAATGATCCTCCTGAATTATAGTTCCTTCATACTCAACACCTTAGCTCTGTAATCATTTTCCTGTACATCCATTCAAATATCCCAAGTCATCTTTGACTTCTCTTTTTCTTTGCCTATCAACCATCAAAATCACCCAGTATGTTTTGACCATTTTTCTTTTGAAATGTGTCACTTATCATTCTTTCCATTTCATTCCTATTGATACCACCTTAATTTGAGTCCTGGGATTTTTAGGTGGAAGGTAAGGCAGAGGGCATTCAATCCTCCTCTATTGTGTCAGAAATTAGTGCCATATTGTAGTACAATAGTTCTTAATCTTTGGTTTTTAATTTTTTTGTATGACCCAATCTCTTTAGTAAAACTAGAAAAGTCTACAGGCTCCTTATAAAATGTTTTAGATAAATAATATAAGATATATAGGTTTTAAAAAGATTGAAATGTTATCAAAAGTTTTAATTTTTGAATTTCAATGGAAAAATAAATAGTTAAAATAGTTATGTTTCACAATAATTAAGAAGTAGATTAGGAGTCAGAGAGATCCTGTTCCAGGTCAAAGTTATGAACATATAAGCTTTCCTGCCTTTTCCAAATCACTGCAGTTTGTTTAGCTTCATTTGTACAACTATAAAATGAAGATAATAATGTTTTACTACCTATGTCCTATGGTTGTTATAGAAACTTACTTTCTAAAGGAAAAAATTTTAGTTGATAAAAGGGTAGAGTAACTTGGCCAATACCCATAGGTAGCAGAAGAAAAATTTGAATCTAGGTCTTCTGACTTCAAACCCAATAGTCTTTCTGTGGATCATTTCAATCGAAGAACACAGCAATAGTGGCTCTCATTTCTTTTCTTGCCCTCTCATATCTTTCCTTTCCCTCCCTTTACAAAAAATCTGTCCTTCGTATTAGAGTCACTCATCTACTCTAAAGGATGTGTTGATCACATCACTTTCTTGTTTAAAAAAAAAAGACCCATTGATTTGTTATTACTTATGGGATTCAATTTAATTAATTAAATAACTGCCACCTCCACAGGGTCCAAGAGCTACCCTGCCAGCACTGACAGAGATATGTCTGGAAATTTCTTCTATTGTAAGTCATTTGTTTTTTTCTTGCTTAGGGATATCGGCATTGTTCCAAGGTGGATGAGCACTGGTTTTCTAGTGCCAGGGAAAATGGGGTTCTTTTGGGGAAACTCATTGCTTTAATATTTGTGAGGGGCTGGAGGGAATGGAAATCTGGTCTTTCAGTGAGTTCACACTCAACTGTGACAAGGATATTTAATAAAAACTAGCATTTGGCAGAGATACCTGCCACTGTTGTGATAAACTAGTTTCTGTCCATGGTACTTTTCCACATACTGTCTTAGAGCTAGCAAAGTATAGAGAACTGAACTTGGAATAAAGAGATCTAAGTTCAAATTCACAGCATGACAAGTTTAGAGTAATTTAGAAAAGGCTTCAGAGGCAACGTCTCAATCACCACTCCATCCACCACTCCTTTTAGGGAAAGGATATTAGGTTTTGAGAAGTTGTGACTTACCCAAGTTCACATAGGGAGGACCCTATGTGAACTTTTCAGATCCTCTATTTCCTCATGTACAATGTGGGTACAATATTTTTGTATTATAATTATAAACATCCATATTTTCTCCTTCACATACTTGTAAGGAAAATGCTCTGAAAATTCTAAAGGTTTATGTACTTTTTTGGTTGTTATTGTTATCCATAATTGTATTACATCTCCTAGGTTGATAAAACTACATTCCATATCATTTCATATAATGCATTTTACCTAAAATGTATTCAATAAATGCTTAGTGATAAGCCACAACTTTTCCAGTTATATCTCCCACCATGAAATTACACCTTGATAAATAAGAAAGTCACATTAGTCTTTGTCACCAAATTGTAGCATTACAAGTATTTCTCTTACTTCAATGATTTTTGATAATGCCAACATTAAAACACATCTCTCCCCTGAACTCTCATCCATCTATTATTTCCATCAATGTGCTGCTGAAGAAAGTTATTTCCTTTATAACCATCTGTACTTAGCCAACCAATAAGTAAGCATTATCTCTGCTCAACTGCAATGATGAAAAGCACACGGCAGGGGGTTTGGGGAACAACAAAAACCCTTGATTAATCTTAAGCCTACAGAGAAGACAAAGATGTACACAAGAAGAAAAACAAGCTTTAGAATCTTCAATATGATCTGATATATTCCTCCCATAATATGCAGTCCTTAAATTACTTCTAAAGCCAAAAACTATAACAATACCTAGAAGGAATGATGGTATTAGTGGAAAGAAATTCTGTTGATTCTATATTTTAAATTATTTTTTTTGTTCTAGGTTGGGGGAAAATAAAGGTTCTTTACATAGTTATGCTGAGTCAAATTGGCCTGGGAAACACTTTCCAAGTCCGAGAAATCCAACTTATGATTGGTAGAAAATGTTGTAAATCAAGAGGACAAGGAAGCAAAAAAGAATAGCCCCCAAGTTACGAAGCATGTATTAACACTAAGTGTTTCTGCAGCTGGTCTAAACATTTGGTGCTTAACAGAGCTCCTAGCTCAGGTTTTTTTGAATGGGCATAAAAAGGGGTCAAACTGAGGACAGAGAGAACAATGCTCTTGAGAATAAATATCCTGGAATTCATGTGATTAGTAATCTTTCACATTTCTGCCAGGAGATGGATTCAATCCTTTTCATTCTAAGTATGCGGCTTCATGCTGGCCCTGGATTCAGGAAGGTCTGAGTTCGAAAATAGCCTCAGACAGTATGTAGGACCTTGGGTGAATAAGTTAACCTTTCTCTACATCAGTTTTATCCATTGTAAATTAATGATGAAAATATTATTTAATTCTTATGGTTGTTGTAGATCAAATGAGATATCTCTAAAGCATTTAGCACAGTGCTTCCTTCCTTCCTCCCTTCCTTTCTCCCTCCCTTCTTCCCTTCCTTTTTTACTTCCTTCTTCCCTTTTCTTTCCTTCCTTCCTTCCTTCTTTCCTTCCTTCCTTCCTTCCTTCCTTCCTTCCTTCCTTCCTTCCTTCCTTCCTTCCTTCCTTCCTTCCTTCCTTCCTTCCTTCCTTCCTTCCTTCCTTCCTTCCTTCCTTCCTTCCTTCCTTCCTTCCTTCCTTCCTCCTTTCCTCCCTTCCTTCCTCCCTTCCTCCCTTCCTTCCTTCCCTCTCTATCTTTCTCCTTCCTTTTCCTTTCCCTTCCCTTTCTTCCTTCCTATATGTGCATATACACAGGAACACATATCTTTGTGTATAATTATGCATACACACATATAACATGTATACATACATGTATAAACAAATACACACATATATAAAATATTGCACAGTTCTAGGAAGACTCCTTTTGTTATTTGATTGGCACTATAAAAGATAGTGTATATGCATTACTTTGGTGGAATATTTCCATTTTTTCTTTTAATAACACCCTCAATTCTTCCAATTTCTTATAGCATGAGAAAATAATACACTCTCAATGTTGAAGCTACCTCGCCTTATACTTACATAAGAACTATGCATAAGCAATGGATATTGTACCATAAAGCCTTGAGAGGGTGTGGAATCCACTACCTATACAGGCAGCCAAGTCATTTTGGGATAGTTTTAATTAATAGAAATAGTTTTGACCCATTAAATCAAGTCTATAATTGCATCTTCACAATCCCCCCCACTGCACTTAGTTTTACAATCAGAGGCCAAAAAGGAAGAAAAAATACTCTAATCAGGCATTTGTGTGACAATTTTCAGAATATCTGAAGACAATAATCATGTTTCCTCTATTTTTTCTTCTCCAAGATAATTGTAATAGAGACACATCAGATTTTCCTAGTACTAGACTTAGAGTCAAAAGTACTTACATTCTATTAACAAATGGTCAAAGGATATGAATAAACATTTTTCAGATGAAGAAATCAAAGCTATCAATAAATTCTATGAAAAATATTTTAATTCACTCTTGATTAGAGAGATGAAAATTAAAACAATACTGAGGTACCGCCTCATACCTATAAGACTAGCCAATATGACACCCATAGAGGAAAATGATAAAGGTTGATGGGGATATGGCAAAATTGGATCATTAATATATTCTTGGTGGGACTATGAACTAAACCAACCATTTTGGAGGGAAATTTAGAACTACATCCAAAGGAATATAAAACTGTATATACCCTTTGATCCTATGGTATCACTATAAGGTCTTGAATCCCAAAAATATCACAAAAAAAGGAGTAGGGTAAAGGACATACTTGTACAAAAATACTTAGATCAGCTCTTTCTGTGGTGGCAAAGAATTTGAAATTGAGGGCATGTCCATCAAATGAGGAATATCTGAACAAATTGTGGTATATGATGGTGATGAAATTCTATTGTGATATACAAAAAAGATGAGCAAGATTATTTCAGAAAAACCTATATGAATTAGTACAAAGAAAAATAAGCAGAACCAGAAGATCACAGTACACAGTAGAAACAATATTATATGACCTCCTGTGAAAAATTTAGCTACTCACAGCAACAATAATGATATATACTTGCTTCCTTTTGTCAGGAAAGTAAGGAAACTATGGGGGAAAGTGCTGCATACTCTTCTTAACAAACATGGCTGTTTTGATTGGCTTTTCACAACTGTTGTCGGTAAAAGGTACAAGTTTTTAAGTACATGTGTTGTAGGACATCGGGGTTAATCTGTAAAATATGTTAGATCTGATTTCAAATCTAGCCTCAGACTCTTAATAGTTATCTGTGTAACACAGGACAAGTCACTTGACTTCTGTGTTTTTTTTTCCCCTCAACTGTAAAATTGGAAGAATAACAACACTTACCTTTAAAGGTGATTGTTACGAGCAAATGAGATAATAGTTAAAAAAAAAAAAAAACTTTTAGCCTAGTGTCTGCTATCTAATAGATGCTTATCTAATAAATGCTTATTCCTTTCCCTGCCAATATTAAGGCAAAAGAGTTTCTGAATTGGCAAGAAAAAATGAGAAAATATAGTCCTAAATACTTGGAGATCAAGATCAAATGATCTGATCACCAATTAAAGGTGGGGGAAATGGAGGAGAATTATCCAGGAGATATTGACATGACATAGCATATAGTCAAGAGTAATATTGTATAAATGGAGATTTGAACCCTAGAATTCATTCCCCAGAAGTCTTTGGTATTTCCCAGAATTCCCTATAATCAGTCCTGCATCTCCATGTTGGCTAGATCATGATTGGTATTTAACTGGCAGTAATACCTTCCATGCTCTCTCTTCCTTTGCAATGATACAGCAAGTATAGTGGTAAGGTGGGGATGGCTGAAATGGCTAACCAGCCATGGGCCGGGCATGTGGTTTTTGTTTTGTATCCTCTTTATTCCTTGATTTATAATGATCCTTAATAAACCTCATAAAATATAATGTTTTTATTATTAGAGATCTAAATTTAATTTTTACAATATGAAGTATCCAAGGCTGGAAGGGTGGTAAAAGTGGGCAGTACCTTGTAGAGGGGTCAATTAGGAATTTTGGAATAATTTGCTATCCTGCTTCAGTTATTTGCTGTCTCATGATTTCTTTGACTCCTTGTAGAGAACCAAGAGCAGGATTAGTGCATGCCATTGAGCAGTGTCCTCTGAAATCCTGCATTCACAGACTGAATAATACCATGTTCAGCACTGCTTCCCAGGATATATTTTACTTCGTATTCCCTTCCAAGAGGATTTATTCCCATTCACGAAAAGAGAATACATTTTAACCCAAGTTATATAAAATCCATTTAAAACAGCCCATCTGTCTTCTGTATTGATTTAATACCCTGGCTTTTTAGGTGACACTTTATAAAATGTTTTACTAAAATCCAGTTAGAGTATATCTGTTTCTTTTGAACTACTTACTTCCTAAATTGTCTCTCAGAAACATCTCTATTTTCTAACTGGCAACATTTTTAGAGGCAGATATAGAGTCTGGGTGGGGGGAGACTCCATGCTTCAGAAGAACTAAAGAAGAAAAAGAGGACAGTGACAGTAAGAAAATACAAATAAATAATTTTATATGCCTCACTTTCCACCTCTAAACAACCTTTATGAGAATGATTTTCACATGTTTTCAAATCATTCTCAGTGAAGATCTGAAAAAGAAACAGGCAGTTTTTCATAAAGACAATGTAGAAGCACATTGTAGCCATATCTAGAAGGCAAGATTCCAAATGAATAAACGTATGGGAGAAGCATATTTAATATCCATCTGAGAAATATATGATGAGAAAAGGAACTGGGCAACTTATGTAGTCAAAGGTTGGTACAACTAAAGAACAGACCATGGATTGAGTTCTTTGAAGAGTATTTACAGGACAGGCAGTAATCGTACCCTTGGAAATCATGGCACAACAATACCCTCTATTCTTCCTTTAAAGATACATCTGAACAATAAGCATTTATTGATGACCTGTTAAGTGCTAGGCACAGTGGTCAGAAGAGAGTGCAAAAAAGCAGTCACAACCCTCAAGGAGATTCCAACTCCTTGATCGTGAATGATATATAGTGAAGAAAATAGAACAAGACAAATACTATAAATGAACCCAACGATGAGAAGAAAAAAACACATTAAAAAGAGCTGAATTCACATTAATTTCAATATCAAGATCATTTTGGGTCAACAGATGAAGAAATCCACTTGCCTCCTTTTGGCAGAAAAGTCAGGAGACTATGGAGGCAGAATACTTAACTTCAAAAATAGCTTTTTTGACTGGCTTTTAAAAACTGCTTTTTTTGTTATAAGGTAAAAGTTATTGACTATGTGTGTGTGTGTGTGCGCACATGTGTGTGCATATATGTGTGTGTATTTCTGGGTTTGTGGAGGGGATTAGTTACCAAAATATGTCAATTGTTATTTCTACCTCTTCACTATTTCCTATATCTGCCTTCTTTCCAGATTAATGATCATTATTTGAATTCTAGCTCTCATTACCCCATACCTGAACTAGTCTTCCCACCTCCAGTCTATCCCCTTTATAATTTATTCTTCTTATTGCTGCCACAATAATGTTTCTAAATTACAAGTCTGGCCATGCCCATTGATCCAAGTCTTTTTTCCCCTTCTGGGATAAAATACAAATCCATTAGACTAGAGTACAAAACCTTATACAGCCTAGATTTTACCTACTTTTCTGGTCTTATTCATATTAATCATTCTTTTGCTTTTTATATTCCAGACAAACCAGTTCATCTCCCATTTCTAGCGAGTTGCAATCTTATCCATGAATATTCATCTTCCTTATCTGTCCCTTTTTCAATATCCTCTCTATCTAAGAATTATAATCTGGAGTCATCACCTCCATACTTTTCACCTGAAACAATCTTCTCCCTAGATAAAATGCTTTCTTTCTTCATAAACCTTTCTTAATAAATCACTTGGTAAAATAGCTAATTGTGGCCATATCATATGCCTTTCCATTCTAACTATAACTAGGCCTGCCAGTTTCTCATCGAATATAAAATCTTCAGAGTAAGGAATTATGTCATTTTTTGGTCTCCACTTCCTAGAGGATAGAAGCAACTTAAGATATGTTTGTTGTATGGAATCATATTTGATAAAATTATAAATAGAGGGGGGTGTGTCTGTGTATATTCTCACGAGGGGTAGAGACTGAGTTCTAGACATAACATTTCAGGGAATTCAAAGACCAAGACATTACCCTATTCATTAAGGAAATGTAAAATCATTGGTGGTAATAAGACATCATTAAATGGAACACCCACTAATACCAGGTCTAATCTGATTAGCTATTTTCCCCATTTCCAGGTAAATTAACTGAGACTTAGAGAGCAGTTAGTCACTAATAACATAGCAAGAAAATGTCAGAGGTAACAGTTAAATCTTGAGTTAAGGTCATTGGATTTAGATCTAGAAGGAAGTAAGGGTCATTTGAGCAGCTAGAAAGCAGAATGGGAATGTTCAAATTGGAGCCAGGGAGATCTGAATTCAAATTCTGTCTCAAATACTTATTAAAGATTATAACTCTATCTCAAATTTTACTTCTATAAAATAAGGCTATTACTATGTAACTTGAAGTGTTGTGAGGATCAAACGAAATGACAAATGTGAAGTCCTTTTGAAACCTTAGGATGTAAAGTAAATGCTTGCTCTCATTTATGTGGTTTCATTATTATCTAGTCTAACTCCTTGTTACAGATGAGGAAATAAGAACCTGAAAAATGAAGTAATATTGCCACAGTGATCACAGGTATTAAATGGCAAAGCTAGGATTGGTGTCCCCATGTCATCTGACTAACACTCAATGTCCTTTCCATTTCATCATAACTAATCTGATCAGACCTTTAGTGGCTGTTCCATGCAATGGTTTCTTCTCCCCACCAATAATTCCATATCTCCTTACTGTGTAATGGCTTGCTCTTTTAATTCCCTGAAATGCTTCTTGCAGAGCTCAGTCATTTTCTCTCATGTGAAACAAACAGAAATCCTGCATGGTCAAGAGCAACAGTCTTCTACTCTGTGCATGGAGAGTCCCTCAAAGCCTAGCTCCTCTAGGAAGAAGCATGTTTCAATCACAAGGGGATTTTTGATACATTAACGAATAAAATAAGTCTGGGTTGGTTAAATCCTTCTCGCCAAATAACAAATCTGTTCCTCAGTAGACCATAAAGTACCTAATTTAAGCAGGCTAACCTTATTATCAAATCCCCATCTTTTCCCATTCATCTTATTACAAGGTGTTCTACTGATTTCCCAAAGAGCAGAATCATTCACAGATCAATAATGGGGATTAAAAAATAGTATTACTACTAATAATAACCACAATAATAATATCTGACATTTATATAGCACTTCAATGTTTGTGAAACACTATGAATACCTTAAACCTTTTTCTCTTAGAAACCTTATGAGCAAGTGCCATTTATACCCCTGTTATTCAGAAGAAAAAATTGAAATAAAAAAGTTGTAACTTTTCCAGATTCATAAATCTAATGAGTGTTTGAACCAGGATTCAAACTCTGGTCTTCCTGACTCTATGACACACTATACAAGGCACTAGTTTTGTGACGCTAGTGGTCAAAAGCTGGTCCAACTGAGGAGTAAACAATCTCTTGAAGCCTCACCACAATGATTCAGACACAAGATGAGTTCCATCTCAGATGAACAGCTTTATAGTGACAGTCTAGATAGACTCTTCTCCAATCAGTAGGCAGGGTCTAGAATTTAAAGGTCAATGGAGTTTGGCCTTTTAGGTATAAAAGATGATAGCAAGCCTGTTTTGGAGTCAACAGGGTGTCAGTGGGAAGTGTAATAGGATATTTATTAGTTAAGAGTTAATTAAGAGTTGATTAGAAAATAGAGTTGATTGCAATAGATAAATATACAAATTTGAGAAAGCTGGATTTCTTTAAGTCAAAATAGAAATTTCAAGAGAGGATCATGGAAAATAACAAAAGAATTTCTTGGAAAGGACAGTTAATATCAACGGGCTCACTCTTAGTCTATCCTGACTCAGGAAACACTCTCTCTTGTTCTGTCCTGACTCAAGGAAAGAGGTCCAAGAGTTTTTGGCTCAGAGAGTTGGAAGTTGGAGAAGATGTGAATTTTCTATTTGAGAAATATCCAAGTAAGAAGGAAGGAGATTGTGGTGCAATATCATTGCTTTGCTAGTGGTGGCAGAAGAGAACAAAGCTGTGAGGATTCTGACAAGCTTTTTTCCAATCTCAACAGCAGGAAAGAAACCCAATCTTTCTCATTGTGATAAAATATATTTTTTAGTTTTAGGGTAGAAAGTTAGAATTGGGTTACTAGATAGATAGGAAGATAAGTTAGCCTTGATTTTTATGAAGGAGAAACAGATTCTTGCAAACCTTAAATTGGGGTTATGGTATAGTAAGACAATTTAGATTCAGGGTAAATATTATTCTTATTTGTTTCCTTTTTTCTTAAATTTTAATACTTCCAATAAATATTTTTATATAACCTGGCCTGAGCCATAATTTTTTTAGATTGATTGGGAAGCCATCTTTCCCAATGGCCAAACCAACAACCTGTCTATACAGGACACAATTATTGGTAATACAACATCAATGCCAATAATTTATAAGGGTTCGAAAACCCTTACAACAAAAGGGAGATCTTGATGTTTAATGAGATCATTGTTAGAGCTTCACTTCCACCTTATATACATCAGAATGCCTGAAAAGTTGACATGAAAGAAGAAAGAGCTAAGGAATATAGAAAATAGAAAGAATCAAGAGTTCCATAATAAAATATGTAACTAACTGGAAACTTATTACTTCTTGAAATAGAGAGGACAAACTGAGGGGAACCAGTTTCTTCACAATGGCTATGTCTAGAGAGGCTGCTAAAGGGACCTGAAACAGTTGAGGGAAATTAAGGCTGCTTATTGGTAAGGGAGGACAGAGAAATGCTGTTGGGGGATATCACACACAGGGATACTGATACACAAGGGACTGCTTTGGGGAATCTGCTTATTAATCCCTAATGATGGCTGATCTATTTCCTGATCTCCTTCCTCCCTCACTCCATCCTTCCTGCTCCAACTACCACCCTTCTCCTCTCAAGTTTCCCTCCCTCCTGAGTGAATTATAAAATGCTCTAAATTTCTTTCTCAGGTAAGGGGTTTATTGGGATAACAGAATAGGAAACTGAGGTAAGGGGAATGAGGAAGTCCCTAATCTAAATGAGATTATTTAGAAAGATTTGAGGAAGTATTCCAGTCACAAACAGTGACTGAGACAGGGAGATGAAGGACAATGGCTTTTCAAGGTCTTCTTTCTTCTTCTTCAGCTAGGTTTCTCCTTCTAGTCAATTTTAACTGTCCAAAGTCAGAGAACTTCAAGTAACCAAGTCAGCCCCACCAGAGTCCAAAAGCCAAGTCAGCTTCACAAAAGTCTCTCAGCCAACTTCAAATTCCAGAGAGCAAATGTGTGTCCCCCTGTCAGAGACCCAGAGAACAAAAAGCTCCCTGGTCAACTCCAACTGCTCAGAGCCAGAAAGCCAGAGACTAAGTTCAAAAGCCCAGTTTCTCTACTTAGTATCGCCAGCTAAAAGGCTCCAGGGAAAAGTATGACTTCCACTCCCAAACACAGAGACACAAAAGCCCCTCCCTCAGCTCCAACTCTCCAGAGCCAGAGAGACAAAATCCAAAAACCAAGTTTCTCCTCTCAGAGTGTCCAGCCAAAGCCCCCAACTCCGCTCCAACTGCCAACTACCTGGGGATCTTCCAATGGAATCCTGGGTTTTGCATTTTAGAGCTAGATCTCCAGTCCTGCATCTTGGTCCAAAGGTCCTGCAAAAACTTCTCTCTCTCATATCTCTATCACAGCTCCAAGGAATATGCTGTCATTATTGTTGCTATTTTGTGTTGCTTGCTTTGTTTCCTTTGATACTTATTTAGGTTATATCAAGAAAAAGTAACCTTTGATCTCACAGTTTGTAGAAACTCAACTGATGTAATATATGAAATGAGTCAGCTATAGTTTCTTGAAACATCAGTTCTTTCCTTGAGATCTTCAGCCATTTTATAGGACATAAACCAAAAGTAGTATTTGACATGTCCACCAGGCTGTTCCAAGCTCCAAGCAGCAAAGATGCCTTCTTCCCTTATGTGGGGATTGGGGGCTGAAATGCAAAATTCTTAGTTTGCTCTTTGCTTAGAGGAAGGTGAATACCTTTTAGCGCTATACTTCTTGGGCTCTGGTATGCATGAAATGCACTTTTTTTGCAGGGCAACCCTGAAATACCAGGAAGGGGAGAGTACAGAGATCAATAACTATATTGGTTGGCCTCTACTATCCTAACAAAATCTACCAACCTGATGATTCAGCAGGCAACCTCTCCCACTAATTGTGTTTTCCTGAGGAACTCAGACACTTGCATTTTCCTAGCTCATGAATGCAATATACTATTCCTGGTCACATCGATTAACCTTCCATGATTCACAGCCACCCTTTCATGAAGGAGTGAAGTCTTTACAAAATATTAATGAAGGAAGGAAGTTAGAAAGCTAAATCTGGAACCTTATGTTGCCTTAATAATAGATTTTTCTTTTTTTTTCTTTTTTTTAAACCCTTAACTTCCATCTTGGACTCAATACTCTGTATTGGTTCCAAGGCAAAAGAGTGGTAAGGCCTAGGCAATGGGGGTTAAGTGACTTGTCCAGGGTCACACAGCTGGGAAGTGTCTCGAGGTCTGATTTGAAACCAGGACCTCCTGTCTCTATAGTCTGGCTCTCAATCCATTGAGCTACCCAGCTGCCCCCAGATTTTCCTTTTTTAAGTTCCTCTCTCACTTTAATTCAATGGTTTTCATTTTGGCCAACAAGATGAGTGATCTATAACGTGTCAGTGTGGACAGTGTCACTTTCAGAACAGTTCTATATATTTGGGCAACATGGTTTGCTTGGAAGGAAAACCTAGTGATATCATCTGTATTTTACAATTTCTTTGGAATACTCTGAATATAGAGACTGGAATTTAGTATAGTAACTACAGGCTGATCTTGAAATCAAAACAAAACACCACGATAATTGATGATAGAAAGGCCAAGGAGAATTTGGTCAACATGAGAGGCCAGGTCTTTCCCTGTTCTACAGGTTAGACAGCTCTTAGAAAGTGAACTCTACTCAGAGCAATTGGAAAAGTATAGACTCCTGATGTTTATAGTTTGATGTGGCAGGATCAAAGAACAGAAATGCCAAAAGAAGATATTGGATTCCATTCCCCTATCCAGATTTCAAAGGCAAAAAAAATCTAAAAGGATTTTCCAGAAGAATTAAAAAATCCCATTCACCAAATATATATTAAGCCTCTATTGCATGTAAGAATATAAAGGATACATAAGGAGAACACATGGACTCTTGAGGATACAAAGATAAAATGCGAAACCTACTTCACCTAAAGAACTTACATTTTGGTGAGAGGTTAAAATAACTCAAATAAATCTAGTGCAAGAAAATTGGATGACAGAAAAGGCACTACATAGGGGGAGGAATGAAGGTTTTATAAGATAAGTAGCATATGAATAAGACAAGGATTCTAAAGGAAGAGGTGAGGAGGGATTGTGATCTAACCATACATCACAACTGCATTTATGAACAGTGGTGGGAGATGAAATGGTAAACTTAGAGAACAGCTAAAATGTTGTTTAGCCAGAATTAGAGCTTGTGATTGAGGAGTTGTACAGAATAACATAACATAATACAGAATTTTAAAGGCAGATGAGCACTAAAGTATAGAGGATTTCTAGTGACAGGATAAAAAGTTTATAATTCATCTAACTAGCTCAGCTCTGAGAAACCAATGGAGATTTTGAGGAAAGGAGTGATGGTCATTAGGGAGAAGAATTGTTACCAGAAAGAAAGGGAAGAATTATGAAGTAGAAAGCTGGGTGGTGCATGACATAAGTTTTAACCCTGTTTTAGATATTTACTGCTCTGTGACCCTTGGTAAATCAATTAACTTCCCTTAACCTCCATTTATTCATCTGTAAAATGGAGATGATAATAGCATCTTCCTCTCACAGAGCTGTTATTAGGATCAAATGAGATACCATTATAGTAAGACACTTTGTAAGCTGTAAAGCATTATATAAATGTTAGCTATTATTGCTGTTGTTAATAAAATTGACCTTCAGGACTCTGATTTTATGGAAAGAAACCTCTTTCAGAAGAAAAAAAGAATGATTTGCTATCCTACAGAAATGGTCTTATATTTATTTTTTATTTTTATTTTTTTACAGTTTAAACATTATTTTATTTGGTCATTTTCCAACATTATTCCTTGGAAACAAAGATCATTTTCTTTTTCTCCCCCCGCTACCACCACCCCTCCCATAGCTGATGCGCGATTCCACTGGGTATCACGTGTCCTTGATTTGAACCCGTTTCCATGTGGTCTTATATTTATACAAAGAAAAGTTTTACCAAATTCAAAGAGAAATGGAGAATATATCAGAAGATGAGGAGGTAGAATAAGGGAATTGGCAGGTGAGTGGAATGTGACCCATAGTATTTAGTGAAGTTACAAGCTTCCCTTGCCTGGCAGACTTTATAAGTCAATTAGTTGGTCTGTGAAAATAGAGGCATGAATAACAGTAGCCAAATGGGATCCACATACCAGATAATAGACATAGGAAATGTTCTTATCTTCATCTTTCTTTTCTGATCCTATGCATCTGAAGGGTTGGAAAAGGCTAAATGGAAAGAAAGTATCTATGGAGAGACAGAATAAGGACATTAGAAAAGAGAATCTGTGTGAATCTCCGGGAGTCTTAGTAATAGCAATGGCATCGAGCTAAAGTCTCCCAGTTGGCGTTGGCGGTTAAAGTTGTGGAGGGGGCGACATGCAGCAGTGGGAAGGAGAATGTGTATAGAAGTAGCAATCCTTGCCTTTGGAAACTGCAAAATTCATCCTTGCCACAAGAGCACATTCAGTCAATGTGAACTCTCCTTAGCCCTTCCCATTTTGCTATCATGGGTTTTGGGGAACTGGGATGGAATCAATCAGAGTAGGGAGGGGAGAGGTAAGATATGCGCTCACCATTACAAAGGGAGCTGAAGATGATGTGATGTCTTTGAGGAACCTTTCTTATATTTCTCACCCCAGCTGTAACAAGAAACTGGCACTTGAGACTAACACAATCAAAGGGTATAGGGAGATCTCATACTAGGGCAGAGTAGTGATACGCTTTGGGGAGAGAGCTTGGAGCTCCAAGTATTTTGACTTCATGATATTAAGTCAAAGGACCTCTGTACTCAGCCCTATGACTGGGTATGGGTGAGAGCCATTGAGACTGGGACACTATCCCAAGATGTCGCCAGATTTGCTGTTGAGGAAATTTGCTGTTGTTTGAGCAAAGGATACATGATAGAGTAGACCAGAAAGAAATTCCCCGAGTGTAGGAACATTGATTTGATTTTTTTTGTCTTTGTATACCTATTGCCTAGCTTTTCATTGTTTTGTTTTACATACAGTAGATGAAGTCAATTTAATTTAATTTTCCTAGAATGCCACACAGGGATATAATATCTCCATCTCTCTGTCTCTGTCTGTCTGTCTGTCTGTCTGTCTGTTTCTCCCTGCCTCTATCCCTCCCTCCCCTCCCCACCTTTCTTCCTCCCCTCTCCCAGCTATCTGTTTGTTAGTGTGTTAAGACTGAAGGGATTATAATATCCAATAGTTTCCTATGTCAACTAATTATCCTTGCTAACTAGATACTGATCTTAGTTGTTTCTCCCTACTGAAGAGATCCAAGTACCATTAATGTCTTCCCTCCAAATTCCTGCACCCTGGGGTAAACTACAAATTATGGCTTTGCTCATTAAATTTCTAAGTAATTATATTATAAAAGGCCTGTAAGTTTCAGGTTTTTTTGTAGACATGAAATCCAATGCCCCTTGGTGCCCAGTTAAAATGAAATATATCATAATGAATTAAATAAATTGTCTAGGGAGCTGATGGGATGACTTATTATTGAGAATCCCCTCAAGATCTGGTCAGAATGAAAACAGTAAAGTCCTTTACTAATCATACTCA
Source organism: Monodelphis domestica (assembly GCF_027887165.1). Lineage (NCBI taxonomy): Eukaryota > Metazoa > Chordata > Mammalia > Didelphimorphia > Didelphidae > Monodelphis > Monodelphis domestica. Next base: position 732,668,076 of record NC_077227.1, read on the forward strand.
AGGAATAGGTAATAAGGCTAATGTGTCATGATCTTTTTTTTTCTTTTAGTTACTGTTGGACAATAACAGGAAAGAAAGAATGGGAAAAGGGCCTAGACAAGTGTCACCCTCAAGTCATGGTATGAACAAAGGTCATTCTGGGGAGAAATGCTCATCTGTCTCTTTTACATTTTCTCTTCTGTTGGAAAATCAGACGTATGATAATTTTCTTTTACATAACAACTACTCACATTACTCATATTATACCAAATTTACCTCCTAGTAAAAAGTCACATGATGAGGGTTGGGGTTAATTTTTTTCCTTTTTTTTTTTAAATAAAGACTTTCCCCCAAACATTAATTCACTCTGGGCATTAAGATATACTTCAATGCAAACTTTTAAGAGTAGGAAATCTTTCTTCAGTTTGAAAAGAACTCTTCATATTGGCCAGCATTTTCAACTCATAGACCATGAATTATTCTTTGAGGGGCTACTCACTGATAAAGATGGATTCAAAAAAAATACCATTTTAAAGTACAAATTCCATTTTTATAATATTCCCCACCCATCCCTTTTTCTTGCTCTATGAGTATAAATAAATAATGCTCCTCAGAGGACAAATGTCTCCAACTAATTAGACCAGGGGTTGGCAATTTCCTCAAGAAATCACACTTAATGGTATAATTTCAAAAGGAGGCAAATGTCCTGATCACACAAGAAATACATTTCTAAGAAAAAGCCAACCTAAGGACTAAACACTCTCTGAGAGATGGCAGAAATGGTCATCACCCATTATCAATCTGAAATTTTCATTTACACCTCCTTCCTCACACAAAAGTAGATGATCCCTTAGGCATCAGCACTGTTCTTCAGGTACAGAGAATAATCTCAAAGGCTGCCGAGGAAATAGGCTTTAAGTTTTCGTCTTTAGGATTCCAGACTATCAGGGCTGCATGAGAAGTAGTCACATTCATCTAACATGAAAACGTTCTAAGGGAAAGATTAAATTAAGTGACAAATTTTAGAGAGAATATAGAAAGGAGTGTCCCTTGCCCCTACTTTCAATCCACAATAAGCCTCACTCTCTATAGTAGATTAAGGATACAAATGGAAAAGTATCTTGTGCAAAGATGGAAGGTCCACTCACTACTCTCAAATCTGGATATCCCATGTAATGTGGGAAAATTTATCGTAAATATACTTTCCTTTCAACACATTTTAAAATGGATATAAATAGAATGTGAATAGTCCATGGAATGTGAGGAAACCATATCTAAATTTAGTTTCACTTTTAATCTTAAAACTTCTTCTGTGAATTGAGATGTGATCCTGTTTTATTTTTTCATGCCTATTCTATTGATTCTCTTCATCATAATTCTCCAGTAATGGAGGAAGCCCGGAAGTAGAGCTGTCCAACATACTTCTTTCTTCAGAATACCACCCCAGGCCAGCTGTTCCATTTCTCAGGCCCTGTTTCTAGATTACTTCCTTACAAAAACTTTAAGTTGCATATTGATTCAGTGATTTGTATACTAAAGACATATATCATATATAAAGAAACATATAAAACATAGGCAATAAAGTCTATTATCCTTATATGACTTATGAATAACCATTATTTTAAACCATAATTGTTCAGTCCTGTTCACAGATCACCACCATTCAGGCCATGTGTACTTAATGGATGAGACAAATGGAATGCACTACAACACAAAATAAAAGAATTGTCCGTTACTTCCCTTTGTAAAGAATGTAAAGAATGACCATGGATGATTATGGATTAGTGAGTATCCTCTTCAATACTAAGGCAATTGATATTAATGCTTATGTAGGCATTTTCTTAATTTGGTGACCAAAATGTTGGCTAGGATTCTCATTCAGGAACATTAATGCTTAGAACATAAAATCAAAATACTATTGGATACCTTTATTTCTTTATTTTTAAGCCTTACCATAAAAGGAATTGACCTGCATCAATATTGTTACAATTGTACAATTTGTTGATCATTTCTCTAAATTTAACACCAAGAGATTCCCATTACTGTTAAACTAATTATGACATTAGTGTGACTGCTCTATATTGTACTTAGAAAGGCTGTAGAAATATGAAACAGAATCCATATTTTTTGCCACTTATTTAAATCATCAAAAATGTTTCTTTGTTTTTTTTTTCTTTCTAAAGTAAGGACCAATGCAATTCCTTCTCATCTCATATGGCTTTGAACATTAAAATGATGTTCACAAGATGAGGGAATTAAAAAGTTCCAATCTCTACAAAGTCCTAAGGGCCTTAGTACATTAAGTCAAAACTTTCATTCCACTACATCCTGTAGATTTCAATCTGAAAACAACATTCCCCCAAATCAGCTCCAATTTTACTACAAAACTCAGAGGAAAAGGGCCGAAACATTCTTCACCCCTCCTTCTTCCCATTTCCTAAACACACACACACACACACACACACACACATACACACAATTTACATTGAAAGTATTTTACCTCAAGGCAAATAAACAAATGAAAGTTCCAGTTTCATCATTGGCAATAATTATTCCCTTAAAGACAAGAAATGATACTCTTATCAGTGAATAAAAATCAAAGATTCTCTTTCCCAGAGAAGCAGACCAGCCATCATCATTGATATGTACACAGTTTAGAAATTAAGCCACTATTATCATAATTTGCCCTTTTGTGAGAAATCTATGAAATCAGAAACAGGAATGGAAAATTCCTGAGCTTGAGACACATAAATCAGTGTCTCTAACTGATCACAAAGAACACTTGCAGGCCAAACTAAGAAAAATAATTCTCCCATCCAGCCAGGAACAAAATGTTTCTGATGAACAATCCATCAATTTGAATATTTTCATTCCATTCTTTGTACACTAAAATCAAAATAGGGCTTAAAGCATTCATGTCTTCTAAAAGTGCAATCTCTAAAGGAAATTCCTAGAGAGGCAGAGGGGAAACTATTTTACAGAAATCATATCCTATGACTTTCAAGACAAAACCACATTTGTTGACTGGGCAGATATACTAGTCTTTCATCTCTTTGCTTTACGCCCAGTCTTAATTCTCCCCATTGCATGTTTTTCCTCTCCCAGGGCCCTTTGGGAGTATAAAAAAGAATAGTGACAGTAGAACCTGACTGTGAAGTGCAGTTTCTCAGACTCTTAAGAGTGAGAGTTTGTGAGAGTAAAACTCAAAGCAAGCCTGGATCCTGTTCTCTAGCCATTCGCCTTGCTATTTCAGTTACCATCTCCTGCCCTATGAAGAGAGGGAAGCCTCATCTTCTCCACATCCACTTACTTTTTTGGGCCATTGAAACTCCCCAGAGTGAAGCCCATGTGAACCCTGGAAGATTTAGCTGTCTGAGGCAGAGCTACATCAGTCTGTACTGGCCACCACTATAACAGCAAGTCAGAGGGCACAACCACAATTCAATGCCTTTCGAAGCCATCTCAATATCCCTCTGTGCTCTAACACATTACCCTATAACCTTGTCATTTTCTCTGCAGATATATGAACATTGTGTTTAAATTACTGTATTTTACGGCTGTTGTGTGCAATATGACTCCTAGATTCAGCCAGTATGTATTTGAACATGTGGACTATCTCAGATATCATCAGATATCTCAGATGAAATTACATGAACTTAAAAGTGCTTCTTAGGTGAATTCCAGGTAGATGAAAACAACCAGAGCGATTATGAACTTCTAAGGATCACAAACACCCAAAACATACATTCCTGTTAATTATTAAATTAATCATTGATTACTTCAAGGATTACTGGACAAATTCTAACCATTCTAAACAATATTGACTGTAAGTCTATGTATACTGATGAACTAGGATACCCATATATTTAGAGCAACAACCTACAATGACTACTTCAAGACTCTAATTTTCCATGTTTTACTGTCCAGAGTCACAACAAGATCATTAAGTGAAATACAATAAAGTTGAATCCAACTTCAACTAATATTTTACTTTCCTAATCATTCAGAAACAATATATTGAACCCTTCAAAGCTCCTCCTTGGTTTCTAATGGTTTGTATTACCTGGGAACATCATTTTTGTGGTATGTCCTACATTTTTCTTTTATGTTTTCTTTCAAATCAAGTTTTAGCACCTTAAGAATTCCATAAAACCACCACCAAACAAAAAGATGCACAAAGAAAAGAAATATAAAAATAGATGACTTACATTATTCATGTATTCACTGAGCAGATCCTGGAGGGCCTGTCGGACTGCATTACATTCGGCTACAATTCTCTCCCGTCGGTCATCACGAGTACAAGAGGAATCCGCCATCAGTGCTGCCCCACTGATAATGCTCTCCAGCCGTTCTTCTAGAGATGGTCTGAATCGAGCCTCACTGAATGTCATGGGGTCTAAAATGATCTTGTTCTGGAAAAGGAAAATTAAAATAAGCAGATGGGAAAAAAGACCTTCTTCACAACAGATTCTAGGTAATAAAATAGGTGCTTCCATCTCATAGGAAAACTTTGTGGTGACTAAATTTGTAACTTTCAATGGTTTTTAGGAAACTAAAGGAGAGAGAAACAAGATTGTTGAGATCTTACGCTTTAAGTACATTTCTAAAGAATCAAACAGTATATACTAGTCTTGAAAATACATTATTGGCAAAATATCAACAGGTGGGTTTTCTTATGAGTAAGTAGTCCTAAAAACAAATTAAAACAAAAAAGTAGTTGATCTTTTTTAAAAAATGTATCTTATAACATTTAATAATTCAATAAATATTTTATAGAGTAAATGATGAACCAATAATTAAATTTAAATCAGAGTTGCAGATCAAAGTACTTCATCTTTCACTTTATTTTTTCATGAGTTTGGTATTATATGTATGATATATCTTATGACACAACATGGGGAATATGGAAATATGTATTGCATGAAAGCACTGGTATAATCTATATCAGACAGAATATTTATTGCCTCGGAGAAATGGGAGGAAAGAAGCAAGGAAAGAGAGAATCTGAATATCAATATGTCAAAAAACAATTGTCAAAAACAGTTTCTACATGTAGTTGAAAAAAATAAGGGGCAACTAACAAACTGATCTCATCATACTTAATCTCTTAAAGTTTAATTTACAACAATGGAATCTCGATTAAATGTGTCCCCAATAATAAACTATATACATTATTTTATGTGTGCCTTACATTTAGGCATACAGTTTTTGTTCTGCTGAGTCTGGCTATCTATATATTTCTGTTTAGCTTTCTATAGATTAGGATTGTAGCACATGGGCCATTTGTGTTTCTTCAAATTCATGGTAATAATCAAGGTCCTAAAACTATATGCTTTGAAAGGAAGACCATTTTCTTGAACTTTGACTTACTTTTAGTTTGAAAGGATAATGCCAAAAGTAATAAGAGAATGAATATATATATATATATATGTTTAAAACTCAGTCAATACATATCTTCAAATGACTAATCTAACATTTGAAGCAACAAGACCATTCTGTGTTCACTGGAAAATACGATAAAAAAAATTTTATCTCAAGTAAAAATGAGCAAAATCCAAATGAAATTCATATTTTTTTAGTCCATTGAAACTTAATGGTCTATTCCAGAATCCCTGCATGCTCAGTGCTTTGGTTATTTTGGATTTGCCTTTTATATTATCAGTGCAAAGGGGGTAAATACAATATTTTAAACCTTTACCTTTCATCTCAGAAGCAATAGTGTGCATTGTTTCCAAGGCAGAACAGTAAAGGTTAGACAATGGGAGTTAAGTAACTTGCTCAGGGTCATATGACTAGGAAGTGTCTGAGGCCAGATTGGAACCCAGGAACTCCTATCTCTGGACCTGGCTCTCAATCCACTGAGCCCCATAGCTGCCCCAGGTAACACAGTTCTGACTGGAAAAAAACAAACAATTTCTAACAAAGGCACTGCCATTCTACTAACTTTCTCAGTTTATAATCTCAACAGAAGTCTCAATTTCCAACTCTCCCTCATTCCACAAATCCAATCTGTGGTAAAAGCTTGTTTCCTCCTACATCACATCTCTAGCATCAGATCTCTTCTCTATACTCATAGAGCCACCATGATAGTTTAAGCTCTCAGAAACTTGAACCTAGTTTATCGAAATGGGTTCTTCTTAATTGGTGTCCCAATCATCCTTTAGTGAAGATGTGACTCCCACACACATTTAGCTACAGTCACATTCTGTTGTTTATCAGATTAAAAAAATTCAACTACTCTGTTTAGCTATTAAAGCTCTTTATAATCTGGTCTTAATCTCACTTTCCAGGTTAATTGGAAATGACTCCCTTTCCCCCACTCTATGATACAACCAAACTATCTTTCTCTCTGATTCCAACATGTAGCATTCCATTGCACATTTTCTTGCCTTTGGATTGTGTACTTTATTTCTGTAAGACATTTCTTTTTTACTTTTTTCTCATGGTGACTCTCTCTTTCACAGCCAAAATTCCATTTTCTTTTTTTCCAATTTGAATTAGTTTATTTAGTCAATTTAGAACATTATTCTGTGGTTACAATAATCATATTATTTCCCTCCCTCCCCTCCACCCATCCTTACCACAGCCAAGATGCAATTTCATTGGGTATTACTTGTGTCCTTGATCAGAACCTATTTCTATGTTGTTGTTTGCACTAGGATGTTCATTTAGGGTCTATATCCCCAACCATATCCCTTCGATCCATGTATTCAAGCAGTTATTTTTCTTTGGTGTTTTTACTCCCACAGTGCTTCCTCTGAATGTGGATCGTGGTTTTTCTCATAGATTCCTCCAAGTTGTTCAGGGTCACTGAATTGCCACTAATGGGGAAGTCCATTACATTCGATTGTACCACAGTGTATCGGTCTCTGTATATAATGTTCTCCTGGTTCTGCTCCTCTCACTCTGCATCACTTCCTGGAGGTCGTTCCAGTCTCCATGGAATTCCTCCACTTTATTATTCCTTTGAGCACAATAGTATTTCATCACCAACATATACCACAATTTGTTCAGCCATTCCCTAATTGAAGGGCATCCCCTCGTTTTCCAGTTTTTGGCCACCACAAAGAGCGCAGCTATGAATATTCTTGTACAAGACTTTTTCTTTATTATCTCTTTGGGGTACAGACCCAGCAGTGCTATGGCTGGATCAAAGGAAAGATAGTCTTTTAGCGCCCTTTGGGCATAGTTCCAAATTGCCCTCCAGAATGGTTGGATCAATTCACAATTCCACCAGCAATGCATTAATGTTCCCACTTTGCCACATTCCCTCCAGCAATCATTACTTTCCTTTGCTGTCATGTTAGCCAATCTGCTAGATGCATTTCTCTGATTACAAGAGATTTAGAACACTTTTTCATTGCTTATTAATAGTTTTCAAAATTCCATTTTCTGAAAGAAGTATCTCCTGATCTACACTAATTACTAGTGTCCTCCCTCCTAAACTATCTGATATATAATGAATTTGTATAGAATAATTATTCCCGTTTCTGACATATATCTCTATGTAAATATAGTAAGTATAATGTAACCCTCATTCAGGAAGGAATTTTTCCCCTATTCTTTGTATTTTAATTCTGAGGATCTCATCTACTGACTGCTACTTATTAGGCACTGAACAAGTATTTGTTTACTGACAGAAAATACATATATTGTTTCTGCCTTTGTATCCTATTATTTGAGAGCATTAGGAATTAAATAAGTGTACATTATATTCAATTGAATGTACCACAGATATCCCCCTAGTATTCTTTAAACAAAAAATTTCTTGTGTTATAGTTTTAACTCTTCCTGTTGATTTGAGCACTGGGCCTGGACTCAGGAAGCCCAGAGTTCAAATCTGGCCTCAGACACTTACTAACTATGTAACCCTGAGAAAGCTACTTAACATTTGTTTGCTTCAATTTCTTCATCAATGAAATAGGAATAGAAATAGCACCTGCCTTGGAGGGTTGTTGTGAAGAACAAGTGAGATAATAATTATAAAGTCCTTAACAATGTCTGGCTCATAGTAAGTACTATCTAAATATCAGCTATTATTATGTTATTTTTGAATTATCATAGCCCCTCATAATATTTCATTATTGTTCTCTTACGGCAAAGTGCTCTTACTTAAGCTCTATTTGGATATTTAACCATGGTGGAGAGATAAGTCTTGGTTCTAAAAGGCCATTAAATCTTGGCACTTCCTGAATCCTGGAAATGACTTCCTTTAAATGAAGAGAGGATATGTCTCGTTTGTAGAAAAGCCAAGATATCATTGTCACTGGATTGATAAGTATATGTCAGGGAATAAAGCAAAAAAAAGTTTGGAATGATAGAAGCAAACTAGAGAATGAAGGTCTTCAAATGCCAACAGAGCATTTTGCATTTGATCCTGGAGGTTATAGGGAGCCAAAGGAGTTACTGGGGAGTAGGTTACAGGATCAGACCCACCCTTTAAAAATATTGCTTTAGTGGCTGAATAGAGAATGGTTTTACTATGGAGAAATTTGATGCAAACAAGACCTATAATCCAGGTGTTTGCAATAACCCAAGGGTCTATAGAGCTGTTCCAGCATCAGAGTAAAGAAGGATATGTATTTGAGAGATGCTGCAAAGGAAACATTGACAGATTTTGGCAAAAGATTGGATGTGGAGGAGGAGGTTATAAAGAAAAATTAAGAATTATAACTAAATTGTAAATCTGAGAAATTGGGATGATGGTTTTGTACTCTAGAGTACTGGGGAAGTTAGAAGAGGGAACATTTGGGAGAAAATAATGAGCTTGATTTTGAACATGATGAGTTTAACTTGACTCCTGGAACCATCTAGTTTAAAATTTCTGATATCGGGAGAGATGTTAGAGCAGGCTAGGTAGGTTTGAGAATCATTGGCATAGAGATAGTAATTAAAACCATTGGAACTGATGAGCTCACCAAGTGAGATAGTACAGAGAGAAGCGATGAGGACCCAGGAAAGAACCCTGAGTTCTCAATGTCTCATTTACTACTTTAGTGACTGTAAGCAAGCCACTTGATTGGTTTGGATCTCAATGTTTTCATCCATAGAATGAAGAAACTGAATGAAATGGATTCTAAGTACTTTTCCAGCTTTGTGTCTATAATTCTATGCTCTAATTTTATGAGCTTCTGATACTATGTATAATTTGATTTATAATCTAATTAGACTTAACAAGTGCTTATTGATTGATTAATTATATGATCCTTTGAATACTTAACTTCATAGTCTAATTATCACTTTAAAAACTTGTTCATTTAATAATTATATGATTTTATGTCTATGCATTATCAGATTTATCGATCCAAATATGTGATTGCATGTGTTAAGGGAAAATATGGGTGGGTGTATTTGTGTCATTAAGTATAATATAAAATTGCAGTAGACCAGGCACGATGGTATATTCAAAGAAATAAAATATCCTTGCATACAAGTGTCATTCAAATTTGGAGTGGAAAGATGAGTTTAAATTGCCAACTGTATATCCAGTGTGAAAATTCCAAGATCAACTGAATTGAGATTCATGGGTATAGAGTTGATAAATCCATGGGAGCTGAAGAGCTCAACAAATTAGGTTGCATAGAGGAAGATAAGAAGAGGACCCAGGAGAGAACTCTGAACTTCTACTTCCTATTTTCTACAGTCAGGAATCAGAGAATGATATAGGAATATCTAAACATCACTGCCAAATGAATGAAGGTAAACATATTGTAGAAAATTAAGAGGAAAGAGAAATCAGTGTGGGCCAGGTTATGGTCAATGAAAACCAATGGTAAAAGAAGGATGTGATTTTGGACTGATGGATATGGATAGGAAGGAAAAGCAAAGAAGGATGGCATTTCTAAATAAAGGGGTTTTTCTCAAACTGCAATCTATGTTCCTTCACTCTTTCAGGGAACTTGTGAGGGTAAAACTATTTTCATCATAATCCTAAGACATAATTTGACAATTAAAATGCTCCTTTTTTCCCCTGCTACATATCTGTGTGAGCCTGGATTTTCTTTATAAACTTCAACCAAAACAGCTTATCGTAATAGATTGAATGCACAAGCAGATAGGAGGATCCAGCTGTTTTCTAATAAGCTAGGCATTAAAGAAATTTGCAAAAAAAATTATAGTCATGCCACTCTTCTTACTAATTTTTGTTATCTGAAAAATATAGCAATTTTCATAAAAACATGTCATGCTAGTATGCAATGCTAAATATTGTTATTTGAAATGAATTAATGGATATTTTAAAATTAATCGTTTTCACTTCTAACATTGCAAATATCAATAGATTTTACATATAAAATGATTTGGGGTTTTCAACCACAGTTGGAAAAAAGAAAAAAATATAAATGAAGGCAGAGAGGGAAAAGGGGAAATGCATGTTTGTTGAGGGATGAGAGAAAGATAATGAAAACTGACTATTTTGTAGGATATATTTGGGAGAAGTTGGAGATGAGGGATAGGTTTGCCACCCCCTAGACCCCCTTAGAGGATTGTTGCAACCCTGAATCTGAGAATCTTGCTATTATTTCTCCTTGAATATATGAAATTATAGAATAATATGGTTTTTAATAATTTTGAAGTAGTAAAATGGAAATCAGAGTAATAACATAATTTTTAGAATTTGAGTTAAGGTCACTATGTTTCAGTTTGGGTTTTTTAAGGGTGTTGAATGTCATTCAGTTCTATTTCTTTTTGCTATAAGATATCTAAATCTAGCTATATATTTTATGAGGATATATGCATGTATTTATACATTTAGATGCATATATATAATGATATACAGATACATGAACATTTATCTATTTAGAGGTAGATTTAGACATATTTGATAGAAATAGGGATAAAGAGAGACAGATATATAGACATCCATATATGTATATTCTAGGAAATTCCTATTGATTAATCATAGTAGGTCATCCTAAATTTAGGTCCTCTTTGAAAATATTCTCTCAAAGATGGATTGGTGGGTAACAATAATAGTTGACTTTTATGTATATCATTTTATATTGATGAAATAATCTAACAAATATTATTAACATATTTAATGGCTATAAATAGGTACATTTATTTCATTTAATTACTCTAGGAACTTTTATTTCCAATTTGCAGATGAGGAAACTGGGGATGAGAGTAGTACAGTGAAAATGCAGTGAGTTTGAGTCAAACAATCTAGGTAAAAATCTGCTCTGCAGTTTCTGTAATTGCTCTTGGCAAGTCCATGCAGCCCTCAGTTTTCTCATCTATAAAAGGAAAGAAGTAGACTGTCTGACCTTTCAGGTCCCTTAAAATTCTTAATTATGTTCATGGTCACATATTGGTGATTTTTAAAACTGGGACTCCAATCCAGGTTTCTCTTGAATCTGAGTACAATTCCTTTCACTATTTAGCACTTCCTCTATATTTCTTATGAAATTTGACAATGATGTACTGTGATCATTTGTTAATAAATGACAAAGAAATGGGAGAGAAAATAAAAGGATCATTATTAATCAGATTCTAATAATCTCATACAATTTTTGAAAATAGAAGACCAAAACAAATTTTCTGAGGAAAATTTAAATAAATCATCCTAAGCAAAGCTTATACCACAAGATGACTCAGTGGTCCCTAAATAAATAAGGAATGCAGTTATTGAAAAGAAAAAGAAAAAGCTCCCAAAAGATAAGTTTCAGATAAGACTCAAGAGTCCTGGAGAACTTATTAATAACTTTGTATTATACAAATCACAGTATTAACAAAAGAGCCAAGCATGAGTCAGCATCTAAGGACAAAACTAGTTTTGAGAGATTATCCACATGCAAAATATGATGCAAATTCAAATGTTTTACTTATCTAATTGATAAAAACCAAAAACCTACTTGACTGACTTACTAGCCACTCCCAGTTGCCCCTTCCGCCACCAACTGTTAGTCTTGTTTCCTTTCCACACTAGTTATTTTTTAAAATCAGCATATTTATAATACATTGTCATATGTTGCAAAGAAAGGTTTGGTTATAATAATTTAAGTGGGATTTATTCATTCAGACAAGTATTTATTTAGCACCTATTTTGTACCAGGGTGTTGGGGATATGAAGAAATAAACCAAAACTATCCCTCCTCCCGAAAGATTTACATAGTATTTGAGGGTAAAGAGAGATGAAGAGCTTGTACACCGAGTCAATATAAAATATATTTGAAGGAGACTTGAATAATAGATTTTAATGCAGCAGTAAAACTGAGTGGGGGCAAGGAGGAGACATAGAGCTATAGTTTCTGCATAATTACTGATGTTAACCCAGTGATATTTTTATCATATCTTTTCCAATTGGAAAATTTCATTAATTGGCTTGTAATTGCCTAAAAATAATATTCATATTTATGGTTATTCACAAAGAGAAGAATAAAAAGCTAAAATCAATGTGAATAAACATACTTCTGAATATACATGATAAAGAGATACAACTGATTTTTATATGTGTATATGAAAATATTTATTTTCCTACCTCTTCTCCTTCCTTTCTTCCTCCCTTTCTCCCCCTTCCTCCCTCCCTCCCTCATTTCCTCCTTCCCTCCTTCATTCTTCCTTCCTTCCTTCTTTCCTTCCTTCCTTCTTTCCTTCCTTCCTCCCTTCCTCCCTTCCTTCCTTCCTCCCTCCCTTCCTTGTAAGGTTACACTAGCTGTCAAAGAAGAACCTTTCAAAACCCAATCAGATGAAATGTTTTCTTTACTGATTTTCTAATGCTGATTTTGTCATAATTTTGGTATGGATAGGGAAATGGTTATCCAAAAGTTAAATAATCTAATTAAATGGCCCTTCTTTTAATAAAGACCCTACAAAGATGCCATAATTTCAAATAATATCTTATAATAAAAAAGATAACACCAAAAGTATAATGGAAATAGCTTGATTCTTTGAGAACTCAGAAGGAATGTAAGAATTTTGTATGGCAACAGTCATGTTTAAAGTTAAGTACATGGGAACACCAAATTTACTACAGATGATAAAATATTATTTCATTTGTAGCTCTACTCCAGACTGAAGTTACAGTTCACTCTAAAGCACTATGTTAAGTATAGTAAAAGGAAGACCAGAAAGTATCTTGAGTATAATAAATAGAAACATATTTGTAGAGTCAGCTTTGAAAAGCTTTCATATTTCACTCGGAAAGTACACATACTCATTGTGATAATGAAACTGAATAAAAATAACATTGCTCCTCCATCCTATTGGTAATATAAGTATTAATTATTTATAATAAAATAGGGACATATTTTAAACCTACAAAAGATACAAATTGGAAATCAAACAATAAATTAATAAAAGTGGAATATCCTTGTAGATCTGAGACTGTTGGCGTGAGAGAAACAAAGGAAATCTTATGTGAAAACTGTTCCTTGGAAAGATGGATGCATGAGGACAATTTCAATGACTTAAAAGGTCAGTGATTGTCAGTGAATGAGTATAAGGAGTTTAGATGTTATCACCAAGATTTACTGGAGAATAAAAAGAAAAAAGTAGAAGATAATATTGATCCAGGCCACATACCAGATACCACAGTGTAGATACAAGAGATTTTTATCTTTCCTTCTCCTAACTTCCTAAAACCTTCTGCTGGGATCTGAGCCCTTTATTCTCACCTCCATATCTAAGATGTTGCAAAGGCTGGTTCAGTTCACATTTGTAACATCTCCAATTACATTCCTTTCTCTCCTCTGACATTCCCATCATTCTTGTGAAGGCCCTCATCACCTCATACCCTTGATTATTGCAATGGAGTACTGGTGGGTCTGCATGCCTCAACTCCTTCCCCACTCCAATCCATTTCCCATTCAGTCACTAAAGTGATTTTTATTAAAATCCAGGTTCAATCATGTCAACACTACCTCTCCAGCCCTGACTCAATAAACTCCAGGGACTTCCTATTGTCTCCAGCAGCAAATACACAATGTTCTGTTTGGCATTCAAAGTCCTCCATAACCCAGCCCTCCTACATTCCCATCCTTCTTTACCATGTGCCTTACTCCTCAACACTACCCTTTGATCCAGGGACACAAGTCTCCTGACTCTCCACTGAACAAGAGACTCTCTCTCAACCCCAGGGGTTTTCTCTCCTATGCCTGGAATATTCTCCCTCCTCTGCTCTGACTACATGTTAACTGGATACCATTTAGTACCAACCAAAATCCCACCTTTTACTTACCTTTTTTATTTATACCTTCCCTTGCCCTTCTTAATTTCAGTGCTTTTCCTCTTAATTATCTCTCCTAAATCCCAAATGTATATTGTTTTGTACCCAGTTGGCTGATTCCTGTCTCTTCCATTAGGTTCTGATTTCCTTTAGGGGAGGGATTTATCCTTTTCCTCTTTTTGTATTCTCATCACTTAGTACTTTACCTGGCACACAACGAATGAATGGGTGAATGGCTCAATCTCACATCACCAAATGCTTATTAGGCATTTCCAAATGAAGTTTCTTTACACAACTCAAACTGAATCTACACTAAATAAATCTTGATATTTTCCTAATTCTACCATCAATTAAACTTCTCTAACTATGTTCAGGGTATCATCATTCTTTTAGTCCTCCATGTCTATAAACTCCGTGTCATCTTTTTTTTTTATGCTCTGTAGCAACTCTTGTATTAAAACTTGCATCTGACTCTACTGACATGAGTCAATGCTCACACTGGCATCACTTTATTTTACCAGTTATTACAATGACCTCCTAAAAGATCTCTTATTTATGAATCTTCCCCTAGTCTAATAAACCCACCACACATCTGCCAGATGATTTTCTATAGGACCAATTAGTCAATACACATTTATTAAACACTATTGTCAAGTACTTAGCTAAGGAGAGATATGATTATGTCATTCTTCGATGCTATATCCCCCTTTAGGATAGCTAGTTGGTACATTAAATAGAGTTCAGGCCTAGAGTCAGGAAGATTTTTATCTTCCTGAATTTAGACACATTACCTGTGTAGCCCTGGGAAAGTCACTTTTTCCTGTTTGCCTCAGTTTCCTCATCTGTAAAATGAGTTGGAGAAGGAAATGCCAAACTATGCCAGTTTTTTACAAAGAAAACTCCAAGTGAGATCACAAAGAGTTTGACACAACTGAACAAAAACATTTTCCCTTTTAGTGTCTAAGATAAAATATATACTATTTGGTTTCATTTTTAAACCTGTTTATATACTGACCTCATTATAGATAGATAGATAGATAGATAGATAGATAGATAGATAGATAGATAGATAGATGGTTGATAGATAGAAATACATATTTATGTAATATATGTAATATAATGGATATTTATAAAATGGATTTTAGATATAGATCAATCTATAGATATACAAATAGATTTATATCTATAGAAATATATAGATGTTAAGGCATAGATATAGAAATATAGGATATTTCTATTGACTAATATATCATCTATCTCTACGTCTACCTATATCAATCTCTTTATCTTTAAATAGGTATAGAGGTATATTACTTATATTCCTATTCTCTGAAATATAGTCAAAAAGGTCTTCTCTCTTACCTGTATATAAAAATATCCTATATCTTGATTCCATATTTGCACAGTATCTATTACTGATCCCTGGAATGTATTCCCTCCTGTCTTCCATTTCAAAGAATCTCTCTTCTCTTTCTAGGCATAGTTTGCACATGATCTCTGACTTGACAAATCTTTCTTGATTCTCCTCAGTTCTCTCCAACAATTCCTAACTCTCTAACAATTAACAGTGGTTTTCCTTATGTTGTATACATTGTATATATGGTTATATATATATATATACATATATATATTTCATATTTCTGCCAAAAGACTGGAATCTCCTTGAGGGCAAGGACTACATTTTTCAATCTGAGTCCTCAGGATTATACTGTGACTTAGTACTCAATAATGATTGCTTATTTATTGATTACATCATCAAACTAAGAAATAAAGAACACTTGGGCCAGAAAGGGTATGCAGGGGGGCTGAAACAAAACAATCTTCAAAGACTGAACAAACAATTAAGGGAAGAAAACTCTAACAGCTTGAGAGGAAAGAGAAGGCAAAAATCACACAAAATCTAAGGGGCACTATGAAAGGAACTCTGGACTTCATGTCAGGAAGATATTAGTTCAAATATTAATTTATTCACTTACTAGATATGTGACCCTAATCAAGTCTCTTAACATTTGTCTCACGTACTCCATGTGGATAATAACATAAACAACCCATGTGTGCTGTTAGAATTAAATGAAATATCATTTCTAAACCATTTCCAAACCTGTAAAAATAGTATTTAAATGATAGCTGTTTTAAAAATGAAATCAAAAGAAAAAAAAACAATCAATTTTGTAAAATGTGATCATGCTTGAATACTGTGCATACTGACAACTCATTATCAGGGGCAGTTTAGAATTCTCCATTGACTTTCTCCCACTCTGTTTCTCACTTCCTCTAGAATTATTCTCTCCCTGTCATTAAACTAGTTTATTCAGGTAATGTGAAACTTCCCTAATATTAACTCAAGCTTAAAAAATGATAATGTAAATCTACTCGATAAAATCTATAATGCTTCCTCAAAACAAATAACAATGCCTGGTGATTACTTACTTATTGTGAGGTTGTGTAATGCTTCTCTACAGATAAGTAAGAGGTGTGTGTTTTTTGAAATCATACTGCACTTCTGTCTTGACATGTAAATTTACCAAGTCCCAACTATCTCTGTAATCTCAATCATTATCCAAATGGAACCACTGAAGGTTTAGAATCATGTAAATCTAAGACAGTGAAATTGAAAAGAGGTAGACTTAGTCTAGCCCATAAGGGCTAATTTACATGACTGTTATGGATGGAAATAGATATTATCCACATGCCTTAGACACTCTTCAACCTCAGCAATTTCAGCAGCATCAAAATTTCTTTTCATTTACAACAGGAGCATCAGTGAGACTGTGAACACAATACAAAAAGACTGCGTAGAATGCTTCTGTTGCCTAGAAACACAGGCACAAGTGCAGAGCTGGGAGGGCCCTGATGGATTATCTAGGTACATAGGAAAGGGCCCAGGTTTGGAGATAAGGAACCAAGTTCTAAATTCCAGCTTTGTCCCTTTCTCCCTGTAGTACCTTGGACAAGGCACTCCATTTTTTTTTAATCTGATGCATTTCTCTGCAAAATGAGAGAAGGTAAAATATATGACCTTTTTATGACATTCTATATGGATATATAGCCAAAAGCAATAAAAGTTACACTTGCCTAAATCAATAATTTTAGAGAGGAGGAAACGGATCCATTCCTTAGCCATACAAGTAGAAAACATCAGAAGTAGGAGTTGAACATACATACTCCAAAGCCAATGTATATTGTCTGCTCTGTAGTGCTGCTTCTAATTGAGCCTTCTCATTATAGAGGGGAGGAAATACAGAGATTTTGCCTCCATACAGTGATTAATAATGTTGATTATGATTAACAACCATTAGTACCATCGTTATACTTCAGTGAATGTGTGATTTCATGAATGCAGTGCTTTCTTAAGCAATGTAGATGCAATCTTCCCTTCCCATGTGACTTTGTGTCCTTCCCCATAATGTCTCTATCTGGAGAGTCCCTAGAATACTCTAATATGGTCAAGTTGTCTGTAGAAGACCATGGCATTACCTTGATGAAAATGGTGTATACTACCATTTATCCTTTTATTTTGCTGCTAGACCAATTCCTTTCCCTAAAAGTGATTATCTCTTTGATAAGGTATTTTATGTCACTTCAGGTGGGCAAATCTTTTGCAATATACAGTTGCTGGATATCATATTATATGAGGATCAGTTGAAGGAATTATGGATATTTGAAGACCGCAATTTGCCATAGTAGATTTAATGCTAGACTTGAAATCAGGAAACCTGAATGATTCCCACCACCCTGACTGTGGGCAAACCACTTGACCCCATTTGACTAGCCCTTGCCCTTCTATCTTAGAGGTGTTACTAAGACAGAAAGTAAGGATTTTTTTTTAAAATGTCCCACCACAGGCACTAGCTGTTGCGTCTAGGAAGAAGTCATCTAAATTCTATTAGCCTAAATTTCTTCTCCATGAAATTCATAAAGTAATATTTTCCTTACAGTATTGTTGTAAGAGTCAAATGAGAAAATGTATTTGAAGAACTCTGTAAACCTTACAGTGCTATGTAAATATTATTATTATTAATAGTTTGGGGAAAGAATTACAGGTACTAGATAGCTAATTTTGAACAGCTAATTCTCTTGGGAAAGAAAGATTTATTTAGGATTTTTTTGGATCAAAGTGGAAGAAAAAAGAGCCATGAATGGACAAGGAGAAAAAAGCAGATTTAGGCTTAGTTTAAGGACATTTCTTTAAAAAATTCTTAATAATTCAATCTGTTCTATGGTGAAATGATTCACCTTGGGAGGTCCACTTTACTGGAAATTTTCAAGGGAAGGATGTACATTACATCATATTAAGAGTATTAAAGAATGGCTGCCTGGTCCAAATTAAATAGGCCCTAAAGTAGATTTCATGTTAGGGATTCTATGATAATTGTGTAATCTGTTAACTCATGAAGTTCATACAGTGGGATCAATAAGCAGTTCTCAGAAAAATCTATTGAATGGACTCCTTCCATTACTTCTCATTCTTTCTTTTCTCCTCTACAATTCCAATAGAACTTTTCAGGTCTCTCTTGGAGCATAGCTCACTCTCTACTCATGGCTCCTGGAGTGAAAAAGGTCACTGAATTTTGAGATTGTTCTAGACATGCGAAGTTTGGTTGATGAGACTT